>NC_061490.1:3971971-4271971 GCF_022539355.2 Hippoglossus stenolepis
CTACTGCATGAAAGCATCAGGGGTAACAAATGCTGAAATGTCAGCTGCATGATGAGACAAAGGGACTTGCCAGTACCCTTTGACTAAATCTAACTTTGAAATGCACACAGCTCACCCAGCCCTGTCAATACAGTCATCCATGCGGGACAAAGGAAAATAATCTGACACAGTAACAGCATTTACCAGTGTTGTGCAATAGTAGGTAGACTTGATGTTGGCTAATTAATTATTTTTCATTATTATCTTTGTGGCGAATTTACTTGCCCTTCTACAGGAATGAACAGCTGGGGAGTAGCTGTGGTTTTGGATCCGGAGAAAAGTCTGTGGAACTCGGCCCGCGAGTGAATAGACTTTGCCGCGGTTGTTTCAAAATAAAGTTCAGGTAAAAAAAGAAAGTTCACAAAAATAAAAGGGAATGAACTTAAGTTAAAAATACAAACATTTGGTGGTTGCTCCCTTAAGTGTCTGGATCATCTGGAGGAACCGGGAGAGGTTCTGGTCCTATCTTCAGTGCACGGGGAAAAGCAATGAATTAAAGGGGACATAGCATGCAAATTCCACTTTGTTAGTGCTTCTACACGTTAATTTGGGTATCTGGCATGTCTACCAAACCAAAAAACACTCGCGCGTTTTGTTATGGTTCCTCTAAGTCAGAAACGTCATGCTTGAGTGACTGGAATGAGCTTCCTGTGTATTGTGTCGTCACAATACACTGGAAGTCTCCCTACATGGCCTTGGCCCAACCCCCCCGCCCCCCCACACTCGTTACGCCGGGTTTACACCGGACGCAGCCGCCTGGCTGTTCACACGGGACGAGCATTTCTCCGCTGGTCAGCCCGCGATTCACTCACATGTGGCATTTGTCTGGATTGTTGGGACTGGGAGGCTGCAGCAGCTGCTCGGGCGCGACCGCTCGCTCTCCCATGCGTGAGCTGGAATTTGTGTCAACGCCACACAGCCAGCAGTGTGGAAGACTTCCGCAGTGTTGGCACAAACACACAGAGCCCCCCCACTCGTTACGCCGGGTTTACACCGGACGCGGAAGCTGTTCTCAAGCGCGCAGCCGCCTGGCTGTTCACACGGGATGTGCATTTCTCAGCGCTGGTCAGCCCCATAGACTGTATATATAAGGTCAGCCCGCGATTCTGCTTTCTCCGCTTGTTGTTGTACCCGTTGAATGTCGGGGTTCGGGGGTAAATGATGGTCTTCATAGCCCCCCCCACCCCTCTCTTTCTCTCTCTGTCTATTGTGTGCTTGTAGTGGATGGGCAGAGGGGGACATTTAATTACGTGATTGGGAAAATTTAAACTCCAGGACAACAGAAGGGAATACAAAGTATGGGATGCATATTTGATAATTTATATCATATAAAATATGTAATTTATATCGTTTAAAATCATGGGGGGAGAGGGGGGAGCTGGCTCACTAGCATTTAAAGGAACAGGCACTCAAAACAGGTCACTCTGTGGAGGGCTGTTTTAGACAGGGTAAAAAGGGTGCTGTTTTAAATGATCCTTGTGGTATTTTGACTAAAGTATGTTACAGACATTTCATTAAGACCCCAAGGAACCATATCAACTTGTGGTAAAATGGGCATACAATGTCCCCTTTAAGGGGGTTCTCTGTATTTATTACCTGAGAAGTGTCCGGCCTCCCTCCAGGGGGGGCCGTGGGGTCTGTTGGCTCTCAGCCAATGGGAGGCCCGAGTTTAAACTCGGGCGGCGGTTAAAAAAACATGGAGGCCCCAGAAGGATTCTGGGTGCTCTTCGGCCTCACAGCAGGAAACAACTCGAGGCAGGCTGTTAAAGGCCCATGTAGGCCTCATCCTTCCTTTGTCTGGACCCGATATCCAACACCAGCGAAAAATTGGTACAGAAATGAGGAGTTCTGTCCCACATAGCTTCCAATAAACATGGAGAACTCCAGGGGCTGCAGCTGGGCTTGGCAAGACCATTTTCTACTAGATAGCTGAACTCTTTGTTCATGGCCTCTCTCTTAGCTAGTGGACAACGGCAAGCATGCTGTTTAATAGGGGTAGCATTACCCACGTCAATATCGTGCACCAACACATTGGTCCTTCACGTCCTTCACCACAGAAGGATATGTGTGAAGCAAGTTAATCACATCCTGTTTCCGATGTGCAGGAAGATAAGACAATTGGTGGTTTATAGTAGACAAAAGCTGTGAATTAGCTAGCCTACCACACTGATGACCATCACAGGGTGTCACCAAATCAGACTCCAACTCAGGTTGAACACATGTGAGAGAAGCCCCCACCACAGCAATCTCTGAGGTCTTCTCTGGCTTTTTCTGATCTGCCTCTCTGGAATGAAAAAGTTTCAACATGTTAATATGACACAAACGGGATTCCTTCTACGCTCAGGCGTACAGATGATATAATCTGTGTCCGAAACTTTACACTCCACCACATAAGGACCTGAGAATCGGAGCAGAACCAGGTGTGGGCAAAAATACCAACACTTCATCAGCTGGCTGGTGAAAAACTTGACCAGAGCTTTAGTGACTGCTGCAGCAGTTATCGTTCGTAGGGGGATTGCTTCAGGAAAACGGGTGGAAACACACATCATGGTGAGAAAAAATTGATTCCCAGATTTGGTTTTAGGCAATGGTCCTACACAATCAACAAGGACACGCTCAAAAGGCTCACCAACAGCAGGTACAGGTTGCAGAGGAGCACAGGGCACAGGCTGATTTGGCTTACCAACAATCTGGCAGGTACTGCAGGTCTTACAAAAACGCACTACATCTGATTTTAGTCCTGGCCAGAAGAACTGTTTAAGAACACGGTTGTAGGTTTTGGTAATGCCTAGGTGACCTGACCATATGTGTTCATGAGACAACGATAACACCTGCTGCCGACAGTTAACAGGGATAACTAAATGATTAACAACTCCCCAATCTTCACCCGACTCAGTTGCCACACACTGACTGAAATCCACCTGCGCATCAACACCATTCTCCACATAGAATGGCTGTTTTTTTGTCACATTCAGACTTTTTGACAGCTGCAGTCAAACATTTGGTTAAAGATGAATCACTCTTCTGAGCTTTAATGAGAGCCTCACGAGTTAGCGGCAATGGTACAGCAGAATCAGACACAGATTCTGTTACCTTCATAGTCTTCTCCAAAGTGCAGCTCTCCTGTACCACCACCAGAGGGCACTTCTTTCTCAGACAGAACAGAAGCAAATAGAGAGTCAGCCAAGTCAACATCATGGGCCTGAGCTCTAGTTAACACACTTGCTCCAAAAACAAGAGGGTGATTTGTGGCTAAATCATCAGTATCAGGGATGAGAATATTAACAACCTCGGGAACTGGGTACCTCCTGCTATATCATTTCCCATGATTAAGTCAATGCCATTAATGGGGAAGCATGAACGGACACCCACCGTGAAAAACCCAGTCACTATTCCTGACTTCACATGAATCTGATGCAGAGATGCGGACACAAAACCCATTTCAATACCCCTTACCACTGCACTTACATCAGAATTAACACTTAAGGGCAGAACATCGGAGAGGATAACTGACTGCGAGCAAGCAGTGTCTCGCAGTATCTCAACTGGATGCTGATCCCCCTTTGGCTGTCTCGGGGTTGACCCCTGCTGCTTCCGCTTCCGCTTAAAAACTGTTTTATGTACGAGCGTAAACTCGTCAGCAAGAGGGGCAGCCTGCTGTAGGGTGGGAACTTTCTGCTCATTCAGATAAACAGTGGTACGCTCAGGCAAACAGTTTTTAAACTCCTCTAACAACATTAATTCATGCATTGAGGACAGATCGTCAGCCTTGCATGCTGCATACCACCAGTTAAAAAGGATCCCTTTCTCTCTGGCAAAGTCAACATAAGTCTGGCTGGGTACTAAGACTGCTAAAACGCTGCCTGTAAGCCTCAGGGACTAACTCATAAGCCCGAAAAATAGCACTTTGACTTTATCATAATTCAATCCATCCTCCACAGACAGAGAAGAGCAGAAAAGCTGCAGCAATACGTTCAAATGCGCCGAAATTAGAAATATCGCAATATTAGATTTAGGCCATATCGCCCAGCCCTAGAGGAGGGATTACTTCTTTCACATGCTTCCCTTTTCTTTGATTTGCAATTAAGGTCAACTTTAAGAACAAGTCATGTCCTATAGCCCTAAGAGCCCTCTCATTCCACCTCCACTTCATAAAGCATTGGGCACCTTTAGAGGCACACATGGCTTGGTCTCCAAACTTGACTTGTTGGTTGTAGTAAGGCTTGGCAATAACAATCAAAACCTTGTAACAACAAATTAATTGATTAAGTCAACAGAAACGCTGCATTGCTTTTACTTTAAAAACTGGTACAGGCAGTTTGTGACATAATCCTCAGATAAACATTGAAACTGTGGTGAAAGGAAATTTTCTCGGTACGTAGAGAAAATAGGAGAGACTGCCTGAACCACACTGCTCGCTCAGGAAGTGTATACACAATCAGTTAACATGGGCACCGACATGGTTTATCTTTCTTTAAAGTACATTAAATGTGTGTTGTTTCCAATGAGTAATTGTGTTAAATAGTTGTGATTATACTATCGACCAAAATAATCATGATTATGATTTTTCCAATGATCGAGCAGCCCTAGGTTTGTTGTCACAACACCCTGGCATCAGATGTTCTGTGGAGGACAGATGAACCCAGATCAGTGCTCAGAGTTTGATTGGCTAAAGTGTGTCCAGAAACCCCGACCAGCGACCACCAGCAAATTCAGTACATTTTGAATACACCGAGTACATCTAATGCCAGCGAAGCTTTGCTCAATAAAAATGATTGCTGCTCCTACATGTACTCTTCTCCCCTTTAAAGCAAATCATAGTTATTTTCATATTTTCTGGAAGTGTGCCCCACTGCATTCTGGAGGACGGTCACCTCTAACCTCTACATGGTGTTTGAAATCAGCTGCCTTGCTCGACTGTTGCACTAATTCTGAATGATTTGACATATTTGGGCCTTTACTAAAAAATGAGCACGATGAGCTGGGCTTTAAGCAATGAAAAGGTGGTTGACACACACTGGAACTCCCTCTCTTTTCGTGCTTGGGTTCTGATGTATATGAACATTGTATAGAGATGGGTGTGTCTGTGTTTTTCTTGCTTTCCTTTTTTCAATTATTTGTTTGTGTATGTATTTCTGTTTGTAAAACTATTTGGCTGTGCAAAATGTGAAAAGGTAATATATTTTATTCTTTGCCATTGGAAGAAAAATATTTCTAATAAACTATTTATCATAAAATACTGGTGTTAGTGCACTGATTTACTGCATTACTAGTTCAATCTATCTAGCAGTTCAATCTATCTAGCAGTCTTTTTACAGTAAATAATGAATTAGTATTTGTTGCCTGCACTTCTATAAAGCTAACACTAGATGTCACTGTATGATTGGTAGATCAGCTCGAGGTGTCATAGCTGCAGTCAAATTTAAAGATTTAAATACTACGGTGCATGGTTTTGATCTGTGGGACTAAATGACTCAGATTGAAATCTCATTAGGTAAATGACACTTACATTTTTTTTTTTTTTTTTTGCATGCCCTTTATAATTCTGACTTTATACTGCTTTTTGTCATTCCAAAAATACACTAATATTGTTGAACCATACTGAAGGTGAGGAGTGATGCATCTCTCTGGGGTGTTTGCCCAAGTCACCATAGTCACGTCTGCATCATATCCTCCTCACACTAAATCAGAAAGAGAGTTTGTCTTATCCGTGTGTGTGTGTGTGTCTTTATTCTTCCTCCGGTCCACAGGGACATGAAGGAATGAGGAACTCATGGCCAGTCAGACTCTGATTCAGATCCCAGTGGTTCCTCAGAGAACATCTGGGGTCATCGGCGCAGATTCTTATATTTCACCTCTTCTGCTTATCTCTTCCTGTAGTTTCTGTGACTTATGGAGTGCTGAGTTCATTCACTGCTGAACTGCTTGCAGGGATTTTAGCCACAGCTTTATATCTGTGACACAAGGGAAACATTCAAGATTAGGTGGAATTTTGTTTGTGTGTTTCTCTGAAAATGTCTTATAAAAGAGGTGAAGACTTCCCTTTGAGTGTTATGCGATCCAAATCAGAATGAAATGACATTCAGATATGAAGTGGACAGTCTGCCAGTATGAATGTGGGCGGCAGAATGACAAGTAATATAAAAAAGAGAGAGAAGAGTGCAAGTCCTTATCACTCTGCCTGGCCGTCTCCTCCCCTTCTTCACTCCAGCCATTTTTTGATATCTCCTTTTTAACCGCGGTCCTCGTCTTCCTCAGATTCATGCACATGGCAGACTCTGTGACTGTAATTTCAATTTAAAACACATGAGGGGAAATCCTAGCCCGTGCTGTTCTTTAATGGGCCGTCATGGGATTGGAGTATGCAGAGAATGATTGAATTTTGCGAGAAGGCCAGGAACGATCAAGTCTCGCCTGCCGTTATGCAATCGACCATTCCCCTCTCACAACGCGATGTCTGGTAAAACCTAGAGGAGGAGGAGGGCAGAGGAGGGTGGGGTGCTGGGGGCTGGAAACCTCTGTCTAGACCAAAAGAGAAAAATATTTTTTCATATAAATGACTCAAGATTTTATGAAAGACAAACTCGGCTATCATATAAAAAAAGAGCCAAATGAGATGTGATCCACCACATCAAACGCAGATTTGTTGAAATGGGCTGTTTTTAATGTTTTTAATGAGTCCTTTTACACCGTGACGCATGACATCCTATATTTCCTCGCAGACAGAAACATATGGATCCTATACAATCCCTGCCATATCGTTTTATGTACTTGATTGTGTCACGTCTGTTTTCTCCCTTGGCTCTCTCCACCTGCTTGGCCCATTTTGTCAACGTCGAGATAAAAACTCTGTTTTACCCCAAGGCATCGAAATTACCACTTTGTCCAAGCTTTTTCACACCCACTGAGGTGGATTACACCGCCATGCTTCATCCTCTCAATGAAGCAACAGAGACTACCTTTCCCGTTAAGTCCATTATATTCAAATGGTCCGGGCCCTTTTCCTTTTTTCTCCCTCACAACAAGACATAAAGTAATCAAAAGTTAAAAGCAAACACTCAAGGAGGCACTTAGCAAAAAAGAAAAGCTTTTATGATAAAACATTCATATACAGTGCAGGAGACAGGTAATCTTTGAGGATGATAGGGTTGTCTTGTGGTCAGTTTCAGTATAGTATGGCTTGGGGAGCCTTGTAGATGAATGCTCCTAATAACATCCCCGCCCACCCATCATCCAGCAGACCATCCAGGCAGAACAACTAATACCTGAGTGTATTTCTTCAGTGGTGTGAAGTATGCCTTAAAGAGCTGTTGGAGGCTGCAGTAAAGTAGGGTTCATTACCTTGATAGACTGATGACAGCTAAGATGGGTTGAGATACACATGCACGAGCACGTACAGACACACATGCACACACAAACACTAAAGTAAAGGCTAAATCATCTGCAGTTAGATGCTGTTTCGCTACGCACACAGAAGGATTTTATATAAATCAGAATGCTTGTACACACTCAAATCTTTCTAGAGCTCTAAAATGTAGGATCAATTTCTTGCAAGTCCTTTTAAGGTTATTTACTAAAGACATCAACATCAGTATGTAATAAAAAATGCAGTGGGTGCAGATAAAATATCTGGATTTGAAGCTGGACTTTTAGGGAAGTGCACTTATTCACAATTTGCAAAGAGTTGGATGAGGATTAATGCCTCGCCTATACACCAAATATTTACTGTAGCTGGATCCAGCTGCCTGTTAGCTTAGCTTAGCATAAAGACTGGAAACTGAGGGGAACTACTAGCCTGGGTCTGTTGAAAGGTTAAAAAAACATTCTTGCTAATATCATTACCTACTAGTTACCTTTACCCGCACCTGTGCATCTCTCGTATCTCATTTGTTTATTGATGATGAATCCAAAGTACAATAACAAGGATTCATGGTTAAACAGGTGTTAGACAGATGTTTTGGTTGGGCACAGTGTCTTTAATATAAGAAATAGTATGATTAAAGTTGGTGCAACTAACGACCTGCAAGACAGCTTCCAAAAGTGAAGACTGCACCTTGATCGCCCACTGGTGGCTGGCTGCAGTATAGGTCATAAATCCTCCATTTTAGTGGATGGGACATGGACCAAATTAAAAAGTGAAAGTACATGTCACATACATTTTTCTCGAAGATGCTAGGTTTTGCCATTTTTGGTAGTTCTGGTCACACTGATGTATGTTCACAAGTACATTGTTCCTGTAATTTTGGTTTGAATCAGTCATTGCTATATAAACAGAAACATGAAATGGCATGATTGACAGCTGAGACTGACTTACAATTGTATGAGCATGTGTATCAGTGAGACCACGCTACCGTGGATCCATCCCCTGATTGCTACTGCGCAGACACTGGCTCCAAATGCCAAATGGTAGTGTTCGTGTTCAGGATATTTTGGCTTCATTTCTGGAGAGTGGGAGGAAGTAGAGACACATGGTCCATCTTTATTTACAGTCTGTGGTCCTGACTGGTGACAAATCTAGCTTCTCGTTAGGCAGACTTTGATTCCTTTCTTCTGAGGAGGGTAACTAATATTTTTCAGTAAAATAATATAAGATATAAGGATACATTAAAGTCAAATTTAGTCTAACTATGTAACATATTTTTCTCATAATACAATGTTTGGATCCACTCTTTGCACTGGCAACCTGTCCAGGGTCTACCCCGCATTTGGCCCAATGTCTTTCTTTCTACACATTGTAAGGACATGATAAAACCTGTGTTATACTGAATTTTGGAGGTGCTGACAGGTACTTTTCATGACCTGCGGACAGAGTCAGACCAGCTGGCTGTAGCTCTTGCCCCAATAATGAGTTTAAACTCATACCCAAGATTCAGCTTCAGTAACCTTAGGCCATTTAGGATATATTTAAATCAGCATTAACACCACATGGAATTTGTGGTTTGACACTCATAATGACAGTTCCTTCTATTCTACATCACAACCATCTCAGTTAAACAAGACCGATTTAACTAAAGCAGCAAACTCTTACTCCATCATGTCGGGAAGTCAGTTTGCATGGGTTGCATGTGGGGTCAGCCTAAGGTCACACTGGGCATCCATTAGTGGCCTTATTTAGAGTCTTATTCCTTTAAGAGGAGTGATTGGCCAGCAAAGATAAAGAGTCATTACCTTTGCCCGCCCCCTCCCTGCCAGCAGTCAATAATGAGGGATCATTAAAATGAATAGATGGACATTCCCCTTTTCTCCGGATCCTTATTGCAAAATCAGTGTCAGGGGAAATGAAGATTGAGCTTTGAGAAGGCGTCTAAAAGCCTCACAGTGATTGTCGTGAACTCATCTCCAGTGCCAGGCTCCTTTATCTACTGTAAGAGTCTGCACCTGCCTGAACTCTTGACTAGAAAGGGCTTTTACTGAAGCCCATTAAGAGCATCCCTAATGTGCGCTACAGTGTACTTCAACGTAAACATTCTGCATATGTACCGAATCATTTACAGCAAACAATGGAAGAATGATTGGTGGAGATGTCTTGAGGTTTTTTTTTCCTTGAAGAAATGGAGCTCTTAGGGTGAACTAGAAGGGGCTCTTGGATCCACTGACTTTGATGTGGAGAACAGAGAACTCACGTGTTGTGATCGTATAAACACGCACTTAAAGATAATTCTCACTTTTCACATTTCTTAAGCTCGAACATCTGTCCGACCGCTAAAATTTTATAAATCCTTGCACAACATTTCACGCGTCACAAAAGAGAGAGTGAATCAAGCTGAATGATTGCAGATGGAGAATAAAAGACGGCACAAGATTTTCCAGGCCCCATCTGGTTGTCTTTTCTCGGCGTCTCTTAAAGTGTCTTTTAAAAAGGTGATTTGTCTGTGCGGCAGCGACGATGTCACCCTGTCAGCCTGTCAGTGGATCATCTCCGGTGCTGGTGCTGTCACATGTGAGATGTCCCATGAAAGGGTCTCTGTACACCTGTGGAACCCGAGAGCCACACCCTAAACAGATTGAAAGCACACATGTAAACACACACACACACACACACACACATATGGTCCTCATCTTCTTCCTTTATCATCCTAAACGTAATTGATAAGACGGTCTGTTTATAGCCTTCTGACATATGTTTCTGAAGAATAAAAAGAAATCTCAAAATCTTTCTCAAGGGACCTAAGAAGATCAAGTGTAGAACTGGCTTATGGGACACAACTATCAAAGGTGCCTCAGTATGGTCGAGCAATTATCTCTTAAAGCATCTCTTAAAGCCACCCCCGTGGTTCTCTCAACATGCCCCTCATAACGGAGGTATATCGAGGATTTACTGCCTGCAGATGGCCGATGAGAGACAAGAGCAGGAGCTGTAGCACTGCGCCCATGCACTCACTTTATAAAAGGCCAAATCAAGGGCTCTGTGGGAATACAATCGAGGAGGAAGTGAGGCCGTAAAGCTGCTATAAATCCGCACAATGAAACTTCTAAGTTGTGCCCTCTGCCAGGTGCGGTGTGCATGTGGACCTCGGGGAGAAAATGGCACGCGCTGCACTCGCTGTGATTGCAGGGACAGACCATTTGCTCGTCTGCGCTGTCGTCTCTGCTTTGGCCATCAAGTGGCAGAGTCGCTGTCTGTCTGTTACTCAGCCCAGCAGTCGTTCAGTGAGATCACCGGGTCAGCCGTCAGTCCAGCATTTGGTCAGATAATCAGTGGAATCGTGTCTGACGTCGTAATATTTTACATTTTACACAAATATATTGACTTTTTATTTCTAACATTTATTTTTTCTCTTAATTTCGAAATGTTTCCTTTGTAAAATCACTGAAATCGTGGAAAAAGTTAGTTCTACATAAGCACATCCAATTCCAGCCGGAGAAAGATCAGTTGGCTTGAAGTTAAGAGAAAAAAAAAACCTTGAAGATAACAAATAAATCATTTTCATGCATTATCAGTAGCTAAAGCCAAGTCGACAACCTACCAACACATTTCTGATGCCAAATAAGAAAAGCCAGCATGACTCTTTTTCCTGAATCGCTTGTCAGTATCAGATAGGATGTGCAATAAAACACCTTTGCTGGCACACTGAAATAAAAATGCTGCTGCAGAGCTATACTGTGACCATCAGTCTTTAAATTAAAACACAATACACAGGCCTATGTGAGCCATTTATTTTCCTACAAATTGTGTAAGCCACACAGACACATCATGGGAACATATTCTAGGAAACAGACCAATCCCACCAGTGTTTGATTCCTGCTTTAAACTGTAGAGCAATCATTCAGTACACTTATTTTCTTTCTTGTTTACATATAGGAAAAATCAATACCACTCTCAATGTTGCTCCATTTAAACCTTGGGTTTAAGAGACTTAGCTTAGCGTAGCTTAGCATAAAGCCTGACTACAGGGATAAAAAGAGCCATCCCAGCTCTGTCAAAGATAAAACGTAGCAATCCATACACAAATTAAAGTAGATATTGTCTGATTATGACTAACTTTAACTGCTTTCAGACATGTACTGAACAGTGGATCATCTCCTGAAATGATCCAGAGGAGCTGTATGTGAGATTCCAAAAGTCTGAGTCCTGCCAGCCCCCTAGTAAAAACTCTGGATAATGTCCGAATTAGCCCACGTGAAAAAAACAGCAGGAGATAATCCGGAGGAATTACTATGAGTGGACATATTGATGAAATAACACACAATTTATGCAAAACGGAATAAAATGAAAATTAAACAAAGATGTGCCAAACTAGTAGGAGACACTGACGAAGATGTCAACGTGGAAAAACGAGATTGGAGAGTTTTTGGTGATACGGGCCAATGCCAGTGTTGATGTTTTGTGTACAAAAACACATGATCTCCGCAGGGGAATTAATGTGAGCGCCTGCTTCCTGCATGATGCCTTGTCTAAACGCTCCAGAAATGTTTCTGTTTTGAAAGCTTATGACCGGAGAATCTCCTGCTGCTTTGTTCATATGTGACAATGTGAAGATCATGTCTAAAAATGGCTATAATCACTGGCTAGATTAGTTCAGAGGCACATTGTCAGAATTTTGAACAGTATGAACAATACCAAACATGTCAATTAATCTCAGATCGTCATTATCTGCTCAGTTTAATAATTTGAAAAATACATCATATGAAGGAAAGGATATGAATTGTCAAATCAATCTGAAGCTCTATTTGTGTTCATATCATGTATATTTCACTTCTTTAGGTAGTGACCTGACACTCAACTGCTGCTTGGGCAATGGAAACCATGGCCCGGCGTCATCACTCCACTGTGTCAAAGGCGACGAGGCTGTCAGAGGAAGACTAAGGTGAGGAGAACAGGGTGCCAGGAAAAAGGGGCGTGACTGCATCTGTAAATAGCGCTTCTATTTTGGGCTTACCACGGCCGTACAGGGGAGCACCGCCTAGGCCTGCCTTCTGTCACTATGGGGATGGGCGCTTCATAACTTTGCTAGATGGAAAAAGTCTGCAGGACTGGCAGGTGGTACACAGGAGCGTGGCACAGCTCCCATGGTGGAGAGCTGTTTCACTCATAACTACCCACCACTGACAATACTCACCGGAAAACACAGGCCCCTGCTTGCACTTGGCACATCAGCAGCTTGTTGCGTTTTCTCTCGCTAAACTTCCATGTAGGTTTGTTTGCATTTCAGTTTGAAACACGTGTGGAAGTCGAGACCAAATCCCACCTGTTGTGATTTGCTTCGTGCCCTCTTAAGCTCCCGCTGTGCTGCCAATGGCAAAGGGAAATTTAGCAACATGTAAAACTGTCAGTTTATTACCTCCAAACACTATTTTGTAGAAATGACTGTAAAAATGTTATTAAAGTAAAACAATACAGGCTTTAAAATTACAAGTGCTAGGAGGCGCTATTTTGTTGTGCACCTTTTCCCTTGTCAATGTCCAACTGTCCCATTTCAGGTTTTATTGGGGATATAGGTACAGGTTGGAAACAGTATAAGGTTTATTAAGGTCAAGCTGTATAACACAAGAAATCACACGGCTGGCTTCGTGAAAAAGCCTTAAAACTAAAGCACAGCCATATGGGCCATGCATGATATAGTAAAAAATGTTTAGCTTGAACTGAGAGGGGAGGAAGATAAAACGAGACAGAGTACATAATTTAAAAATAATCCCCCACAATGAAAAAAAACATTTTAAAAGTCTATAAAATCTTTAAGCTTGACTTTGAACAGGGATCATAAAAAACCACAGAACAGCAGGGATGTACTCACTCATAATCATTTGGAATAAAGGAAGTGATGCTCACCTTTCACCTTTCCAGTAGAGGAAATATAAGTTTTGTTTGATGTAAACACAAAAACACATATCACATCAATAGCTGCCATAAAAACAAAATGACAAAGAGGTTACTTATCCCCCCACAAAATATATATATATATATATATATATATATATATAATAAACTAATAATAAATATCAAGAAGTCATGTGAAAATTCCCCCAGTCAGTAACATTCCTGTTTAAATGCAGTGCTAGGATGTAACAAAGTACATTTACTTTGTTACTGTGCTGAAGTACATTTTTCATTTACTTAAATAGATTTATTTTCTAATACTTGTTACTTTTACCCCAATACACTGATCAGCAAATACCTTTACTTTCTTCTCCTCTATACTTGTACAATGTAATAAAAGTAATAAATTACGAGAGTGGAATTCACCAATCATAGCGAGCAGGACCCTGCATCCAGCAGACACAACGAAAATGGATTCAGTAGAGGTCACTGCTGGGACTCACTGTGGAACTTCACTTTTAATACTTCAGTCAAGTACTTACTACTTGTCTATATATTTGTTCATTTACTTGAGTCAAATGTTTGAATATTTCCTCCCCCCCTGCTTCAATGTAAATATAAAACCAAAATAACAGGACTTTGTTCATATGGTCACCATTATGCCATTTATTAATGAATTGTTGAGAACACATTAAATGCACTTAAAACACATTTCATTTTTCATAAATATCTCATATTAAAGAGAAACATGTTCCACCTTGTGCCTACACAGAAAAGCATTATAGAGTTGCAATGATCTTGTAGCCAAGAAAGAGAGTAAGGCACAAAATAAGAAACCTTATTCATACAGTTGTATCATGCTATTATACTATATGTCCAAAAATGTATTAAGAAGCTATATGGGAAGCTACTGACAGCTAAAAGATCCCCGACATTAGTATGTGTGCATGCTCCAAAAGACAGAAGACATGGAAAAGACTGCAGCTGTGGGAAAGAAGAGTCCATGTAGGTGCACTTATGACATGACAGTGGAAATCAATCTACAATATTTGGTCTGGAGGCAGGAAAACCTGCTCGGCTCCTACGGTAAAGTGCATAATGTTCCTTTTTTTAGTATGGGGAACCATTCTACACTAAAGTCTCTGACAGGAAAAGGAAACTCGGACAATAATTTCACCAAAGATAAAATCCTTTGGTTTGATCAGATCAATTATTGCCAACATCTAAGAAACTGCCAACTCCTCAGTGGAATCACCCAGATGATGATGTAAAACTGAGCCGGTGGCATAACTTCCATTACCCCTGTGCCTATTTACATGAAAACCTGCAGTGCAAGAAGTAACAGACAAATATATATATATTGTCCTGGAGTATTCTTGTTTAAATTCAGCAGGTAAGCATACCATTGTTCTTCTATCTTATAGCTGGAGGGAGGTGGAGGGGTGACTCCCTGCAGCCAGGAACTGTTGTCATAGGATATGTGTTATATATTTCTCTGATTGTCTGTGCATCATCATGTCATGATCTGGGTGGCGGACTGGAAGACCGGGACAGGATGATTAAAAATAGGCACTAAGGTGAAAAGCAAAATGCAGGAGAGTAGAAATGGTACAAATCATACGAGGGGGAAGACAAATGGGAGAAAAAAGGGAACGCTAACATAGCAAACAGCACGACAAAAGCATAAGGCATACATATTTTCAAATACATGTTTATACAAAAGAATATCATACAATAACATTCAGTATAAATGAACAATGGGATAATAAGGAAGCGAGAAAAACAAATACAATTCACATACTCCATACTCCCTATGTATTTTCTAGCCTTTGAATCAGTTTCCCTGTAAACAAATAATTTGAAATGATACAAAAGTGTCGTATAAAAACTTCCACTTTGGGTTACCGACCATTTGCATGTGTGTGACTGCTGCTGTTGTCTGCTGTCAATATCACTTGTAAGGCACCGATTAAGTTGTCGCGGACTGACTGCACAAACAAATGAACCAAAGTGATGAAGCACGACTCGTGTTCTCCCGTTAGTTTGTCCATGCAATAACATACAGATCACGCTCGAAATGAAGATTGTCATTTTTCAACGATAGTAGAGTAATTCAGTCTCGTTGTTGGTCCACTAAAGAATGTCTGCTGTGAATTATTAAGGCAAGTGTACTCGTATACTTTGCCCCTGATATCACTTCCCTTTTCTGTAAATATAACGTTCATCTATTTATTCACATGGAGTTTGCCAGTGATTGTCAATGTGAATCGGCAGCAAGTGTTTGAGAGAGAAGGATGGCAACGATGGTCCAGGGGGAGATCCTGGTCAAAAACGCTTTTCTTCATCATCTTTGTTGTTGTTGTTGTTGCTGCTGCTGTTGAGTGCGTGTCTGGACTCCTGGGCGTCTATGCATGGGTATGCACGGAGATGCTGGAGAGGTCGTTCCTGATGATCTCGTTAACTGTGGAAACAAAAGACAAGTTCATCAGTTAATTTTTGGCAAAGCAAGGTGGCCTAGAAGTTACAGATGTAAGGCATGTGATAGGAAGGTTCCAGAAGTAAATTTCCCATTCATTTTCTCCATTGACTTCAGAAAATCGGAATAAAATGACGCTGACCAGCTATGAGAAGAATTTAGACCATAGAACATTTGATTCAGAGCAAAAAACAAAAGGTAGAAGACTGGAAAAGGAAAAGGGACAAGACTGTGTACATAATTATTTTAAGAGAGAAGGAACTAGGCATCCCATAAACCATTGTGAATGATCCCTTTCCAACGACTTCCAGCGCACCTGCATGTAACCTAACATAATTTTGGACTCTTATTCTAAAAAAAACACAGCATGTTAGAGAGGGAAATCATGGTTGCTCTTTGGCAAACATAATATAACCCTGAAGCATCCGATTGTTGCTGACATGACGGTTGTGGTAAACATTTACATGGTAACAGTGGTCAGAGATGTTGCTTTTACACATGAGGATTACGGGTGGTGTAGTAGTGCTTCTTAAGGCAAATAAAGCATGTTTTTTCTTAAAACGTTGTTTGGTAACTTTTCCTTGGATGGTTACAGTATTATGGCTGATATTCAAAATCTCTATTCAGAAAATAAATGAGATTTTTACTCTCTTTTGGGTCGTACAACTAATTTTTGCCCTGGGCCAAGCGGCTGACATGCTGAAAATGTGGCATTTACTTTTATTAATCCCTTACCCCTAAAACTTAAACTGGAAATGATGTAACTCCTCAGTGTTTCCCAGGCTGCAATAAATAATGTCACATGTGGCCGTACACCACTGAATACTTGGCATAGATATGGTCCAGTTGAAAAATACTGGGTATCAGTAGTCACAATCCAAACATATCAATGTCATTACCAGCCTTTAAAACTCATATCGGCCCCGTACACCCATCTTTGTTTTTCAGTCATCGTCTTTCCTGCACCGGTTCCTGTGCCCTCGCCTTTCCCACACTCAGGCAGACACAGATCAGTCTCCTGCCTTTATCTGCTCTGTGTTCTTTGGCAAAACAGAGGGAAGTGACTGTGAAGACGGCGAGGACCCCGAGCTCTGTGGCCTAACGCAAACAAGAAGCTCCTCAGCCGCTGAGCTTCGCCGCGATAACGCGACCTGATGTAGACAGAGAGAAGGAAAGAGTCTGGCGAGACCACCGTCCGCAGTGAGGAGCCGAGACAGGAAGTCCACCCACTCCGAGGTTCAAAGTGGGCATGCAGTTTGTTATCGCTAGATACTGCTTAGTGGATGTCGAAGCATCTGCGCTAATCACGACGAAAACACCAGTTAAAGAAAACAAGATGGAGCCTTATTTATTACCCAACTATTTTCATGCTGTTAATGGTGATCGATACAATGACATATTGAATGACTATAGTGTGATGCTGATAAAATGCTGAACTGATCTATGGGAAGTGAACACAACACCAATAAGTACACTTCTTGCAGAGGAGGAGGAAAAAATAAACAGGTTGCACTTTTTAAAGAAGAAGGCCACACACCTATAATAGCATACCCTGCTTTCTGTGTGTTGTCAAATACCCACCCACGAGTGCACACACACACACACACACACACACACACACACACACACACACACACACACACACACACACACACACACACACACACACACACACACACACAGGTTGGTTGGGATTCACCTCCCTAAACAGGAGGAGCTCCCTTTGGAAAAATCCGGCATGTGCCAACACTGCTGGCTGTTTTCACCTCTATTCTGCTGCGGGCTAAACAGGCATTTACACGCTGCACTTATTTTTAGTTCTGCCATCGCAGGACATAAAGGAAGTGCAAGCGCATGTAACAATTAAATGATCAAAACATTAAAATGTCGCTGCTCGTTACTGTTAGCTGAGGAGGGAACACAGCTCCAGGAGGGGAAGGGAAAACCCAACAAATGTACTTTCTTTTTATCTTTCTCAGAGGGAAAGCTGTGACCTCCTTTCTTCTTTTCAGTCACGGTTGAAAAAACCCAACAAGTGACGTCTCCTCCGCCCACATTTTAACGGCAGTTGCTTTATCAACTAATATTTTCCATTAGCATGTTCAATGATTTTCCATTCTTAAGAAACAAGTGATAAAGAGAAGAGAGGGTAAAACACTGGCCCCTGTGTTTTCGTCTTTGGAAATGTGAGAATCTCAGAAACAGGATGTGGCCGACTGTTACACCACAACACAATACCAGGCTGCTATTTATAGGTGTTTAATGAGGTAGCTGGTGTCGCTATTTTCTCACAACGACTTCTGAGAAATGAAGACATTTTACAGAAAAGGTAATGGAACCTACACACACAGGTAATGACTGTGAATATATCTGTGAGAAAAAGCTATAAAACACTTCATCAAGTCCCTTTTTAATTTAGCTTTCAATTTAGTCGAATTCAGTGATTTCTACCTTTCCTCTGCCACATAGCACAGCGCTTCTTTTTCTGACTTTGTTTTACCTTCCATGAAGTGACTAGATAACCACAAATATGCAGCACAGGGGAAGGCAGTCACACATGCTGGGGAACATTTTGTTCAGAGTGGAATTTGGCTCTAAAAAATCTATTCCCTCGCATATTGTGGATGGGCAGGGGTATAAGTACACGATTCCCTTTGCAAACTGGACCTTGTAAAGCTCATTTTAGTGTTTTAAAAAGCCTGCCAGGCAGTTGAATTCCACTTTTCATGATTTCTATATGTTATTGTAAAAGCACCCCTATGTTATGCTACACAATAATGATGCAACTGTCACATATGTACATAAATGAACTCTGAGTGGCCTGGCATCCGTCTCACCAGTATTGGAAACTTCTTTTTTCAGTTTCCCAGGTTAATAATGGAAAGCTGTTACTGGGAGGGTACCCTCTCATGAATAAACAAAAACAGCGGAAAACTGAGCTCTGAATATTCCCCTGGTGAAAAAAAAAATTCCTCGCTAGTCTGAGTTACCCAGAGTGACATCCTTCATTAGCCGTAGTGCCAGAGTAATCAGTAAACCACAGTGTGGACCTGTCAGGACTTATACTTTGGGCTGGGCGGCTGGGAGATCTATTTCAGGCAGGTGTGAGAGTGACACAAAAATATGAGTGTGCTTAACTGTGATGTCAGCCATGTTGAACAAGTTTAGTGCACAATTCAGCTCCTTTGTGTGGGCCTACCAGTGTTTTTGACAGTGGCTTATAACTAAACCCCGTCTCTATTGGGCGTAACTGTTGGTTGAATGAATGTTGACCTCACTAAAATAATCTGTGATGGAAAATGATATGTCTCTGCCTGCTATAGGCGAGCGGAGAGCTTGCAGTGCACATGTTGCCATTGTAGTGCACACATGAAACAACACGATGTAGCACCCAAACGGGGGCAACAACTGACTCATTGTGAGCCGGGTTGTCCAAGATCAAACATTATTCAAACATAAGGTTCTGACTAAAGTGGGGATTCAAACCAATGATACTTATTAAACCTAAAACAACAACAACAAGGGGCTGCAGAGGTGTGTGCATGTGTCCGTCCACTGCTGCTGCTTTGCTCCAATGGGTACCAGTGACAGGCAACCCATACAGTTGTTTAGGTTGGAGGACTTGTTGGATTGAAGGCTTGTCAGACACCAGACACGACACAACGGTTTATAATCTGATGAGCCAAGATTTTACACAACTGTGGAAAGTTGCTACAGCAACAGTCAGTCTTGATGATTGTAAACTAAAGCCAGTTGAGCCAGTATTCTATTTTATTGTTTAACCAAAGACCTCTGTGGATGAATGAGTAGGATCTTTGGTGCAAATGTGCAGAGCAATTTTACTTTACAGGGAAATAAATGATGAGGCTTTCATTCCTAATGCCTTTTTGGTAACTTGACATCAGAGAATCAGGTTGGACATTGTCTGAAGTTGCCTTTTCATGCAGGCAGCACAGGTTATCTGTTTCAGTTGTGTTCACACCTACTGGAAATATACAGTTGGGTTTAGGCGAGCGTCGGCAAATGGGTTTCTCTGGGATGGGAAATGATAGAAATGTCATTAACATGCTCACTGGGTCGCCATGTATTTTCCATAGAATGACCTGCTCGATCCCGACATCTGCACAATCCTAAATTACACTGGCTTTGTACTCTGGAGCTGCCAGGGTAAAGTCTATCTAATGTCTGGTTCAACTGATTGTGATGTTTCCATTCACACATACATATTTAGCCACTTGTAGCTTTTGTTTTTGTCTCCACCAACCGCTGAAAGGAAAACCAGGCTCTTTAGCTCCTTAATACTCTGCTTTGTTCAGCATGAGACTTTCTAACTCTGTCTGACAAAGACAGAAATTAACCAACTAAAGGAAAGACACACCTCCATATTCCCATCAGTGACAAGAGATAAATGGTAGGCTGATTATCAGACATAATTCATGTTCATTTTCTGCTTCTGGGAAGAAGGATTGTTTGCCCAGAATTTTAACCAGTAATTTCACAAAATCTGTCCAATTGATGTTTTTTTTTTTCCATCTACACAGAAGCAATGGTTGTGATATCTAGGATCTGCTAAGTCAATGTTTGTCATGCTTATCAACAACCATGTTGATTAAATATTTTTTCTTTCATTTTTGGTTATTTAGATTTGGCACTAGATGTGATGAAAAAACACTTTTCCAGCAGAGCAAATCTGTCATGGACGACTAAATCACCAGCTGCTTGAACGGCTACAAGAAAAAAAAAAGGGAAAAAAGAGCAGTGAATCTGGAACTGAGCTAAAATCATACGACACTTTGTGATTTACAAAGTAAGACAAAAACGTTATGGTGCTGCCATTCTGTTTGTTTTTTATTCTGCAATCCAAGCATGGAGTTCTGACTTCATTTGGCCACTCTGAGAGTTCAGCATGAACCTGACCTACACTGGGGGATTCAGTTAGTATTGTTAGAGGAGAATGCTGTGCATTGGGGTTCGATAACAGCCGGGCTTCCACAGAGAACAGAGGATGCCCTGTGGTCTGGTGAGACGCCGAGCGTTCAGGCCTGAGAGCTTCTGGGAGGTTCCTGCTGTCGTAACATGATCCCCCACCCCCATGCCAAATCTGGACTTACTGGCAATGACCTGGCAGAGAGTGACTTCACCTTTCCCTAGCTTCCCTCAGCTGGCGATCCAAAACACGACCTCTGACCTGCAGGTTGTAACGGAGGCTTCCTGCCAGGGGCTTCTGATCTCACATAAAGTCTCTTGATACTGAACTTCTCTCACTTTCACTACATGGATTAACTGCAGCTGTGTTAGGGTCAAGGACCTTCACACGGGAGCGAAGGGAGTGTTTCCTCTGCTTACTTGTACCTCCTGTAGTAGCACAATCAGGTTTGTGAGAAAGAGGAGGTAGCTTCCTCCAATTGTGGCACTGAGACTCTCAGCAGCATGTGAGGAAGTGGGTCTGAGTCATAGAAGCGCTTTGATATGAACACAGATAAACACTGGCATCAAATCAGTGCAGGAGCTCATAGAGGGTAAAAGGCTGCAAGACAGACTCAAGAAAATAAACCTCAATTGAACTTGCGCTTTCATGCGAAATTGATTTGGTGGCGAGGCCAAACTAAAGCTCAAACTTGCCGGAGAGAGACAATTGAATTTCCTGTTACATATTACTTTTGTTTCCCCGCTATATCAAATCTTCTCTCGGCCTCAGCAGAAACACTTAATGGACAATTTGCTGCCTCCCACACACGGCTCAAACGGCCGGACAGAGAGGCTCGGACGACGTCACTTATCATGTGCTAGTAACCAGCAGCATCAAACCTCGGCAGGGGTCAAAGGTCAGAACACACACAAATGACACCAAGACGGAGCGAGTGAAAAGAGCAGGAGAGAACTGGAGGGAGACACAATCATTATTCCCACAGATAAACACGAACGGAAAGAGACAAAGCGTTCCACTAATGCTTCATCATGATAAAGTGCTTCATAAATTCATCTGAGCCTTGCAGGTAGACGGCTTCCAATCCATCTCAGGGATCCCTTTGGGCCTAATGATGTGATGATATGTACAGACAGCATATTTCATCCCCGCAGCTCGGCTGATGTGTGAAGCCCTGCGCTTTCCCATGTGGAAGCACTCAGTCTCCACAAACTGACAGAGGGGATGGAGGAGCACAGATAGGGCTGCAGACGGAGAGTTTGCTTTAAAACAAAGCTGAGTTTACACTGAGAGGTACTGCAGAGACACCGCTGTGCCATGGGCTGCAGCCAACATCCTCCTCACGCTGCTAAGGTGAACAGCAATGAGATGAAATGTACGATTTAGATGTAGACTCCAGTGGAAAGAGAAATAGTTGACGAGCAAGGGCATATTTTCAGCTGGGAACATGTCCCCCTCAAAATCCTATTTTTGTCCCATTTCACTTTTCAGTTTGATTTACTTTCTCGAAATAGAATCATTGTCATGCCCAGATGCAAAAGTCCAGAGGGGAGAAAAAGTAATATGTAATATGCTCATGTAAATCTCTTTTTTTGCGACGTTTTCACAATTTGTAAGTAAACTTACAAGCAGCAGTAAGTTATTTGTGGACTTTCATTGCCTTGTCTTTCAGCTCTCAGGCTACACACACACACACACACCCACACACACACACACACACACACACGCCCACACACACACACACACACACACCCCCACACCCACAACCTCACACTCACTCTCACACCCACACCCACACCCACACACACACACACACACACACATTCTCTCTATCCTCTGCTAACCTGGATAATACCTGAGAGAAAGACCTGCAGGAATTCACTCTGGGCTGGAATAAATACTCAAACATCTCTGAATGCCTGTTGTTTTACAATCAGTATGTTGGTAAAATACTTCAGTTGAGCATTAGACCAAGATTAAGTAGTGGAGGATTCTATCATTCAGTATCAGGTCTGTAATTCACATCATCAAGCCATGTAAATAATTACGTTTTGTGTCATCTAATTCATTGATAAAAACGGTAAACATAGGAAATAACACTGACATAGATACTTTAACATTTTTACATATTTTGTTTTGGTTTAAAGAACGAAACTTCCACCCAGTGGTGGGATGTAACAATATATATTTACTTTGTTACTGTACTTTTTTCCTGTATCTGTACTTTACTTAAGTAGATTTATTTGGGGTACTTTTAACTTTTACTCCACTGCACATGTCAGCAAATATCTGTACTTTCTACTCCACAATATTTTTTACAAAACATTGTGTTACATGTTCGCGTTGTAATCAATAACGAGAGGGTAATTGTTCCACTGATCCAATCAGAGCAGCGAGGTAACATTAGACTCCGCCTTCTGCTATCAGTTAGGGCCCGGTCAAACATACATGTTTGCATACATACAGTGCAAAGCAAATATCGAGGGTCAAAGTTGAATCGATTTGCTTGGTCTCAGGTAGCACATGTTATATTTTCATCCTCGCTTGCATAGATTGTAAGTGAGCGTGAGGCAAAGGTTCCCCTCTGAAATATTAGTATGACCATACACTCGCTGGTGAAGAAACACCTGAAATTGATTCAGAGGAGGCCACACTACATGACTGTAATGATGTAGTTGACCATTGCATTAGAGAAGAGACTACACTCAGCTTTAAAAGCAAATATGTACTTACTCTTCATACATTACGTTTACATTTTTGTCTTTTTATTAGTACTTTTAATCAAGTAAAATGTTTAAGTACTTCCTCCACCACTGCCTCCACCCTTGTTCAGTGATTGGCAAAATGTCAAAAAGAAGAGCTGCGGGGGCACAGAGCGGCAATGAGACTGATTAGAGAAAAAAACAGGAAGTGGTGTGTGTCATGTCGTGTTTGAAAACCAGCAGCAGAATTGTGAAGTTGATGCAACAGCTCAGACGGAGCCGGACAAGTATGCCAAGAGAGGAGTGATATGACCCTTCTTTTGAAGAGACGGAGAGAAAAGAAGAAATAAAGTTTGGAGTGTAAACACTAAGTGCTCTGGTGTCACTAAAGAGATTTGCGATCAATATGGCTGCTGCTGTTTTTAGACAAAGGCTCCTGGCTCGGTTGGATAGCAGAGATGAAGCATCCTTGAGAGAAAAAGCGCTGACATGCTCTCTGAGCCTCATGCGGAGCGGGGAGCCGGGCTCTAACCTCCACCAGTGAGTCTCTGAAGCGCCTCACTTTCCAGAGGACGTGCTTTATGGCTCTGTAGTCAGGTGTATCCGACTTGTTACCAAACCAAAGAGAGTTCAGCTGCCTGCCCGGTCCAGATTAACACTGAGTAGAAATGCTGTGTTCGAGGCTTGGGAACATTAAAACGGCCCAGTTTAGAAATCTAAAGACAACAGCTTTTACTAAGAGCCCCACCACTGATGTGCTTATTTTGGCGGCGGCGGCTGTAACCTTTGTGTTTGATCTTGCGCGGTGTGCTGTGCCCTCTCTCTATCTCACCTCGCTCGGCCTGTCTCTGTGTGAGCCTGCCACTTCCCTCTCCTCCTCCTCCTCCTCTCATTTCCTCCCAGGCCCAGGAGGCCACGGGCGTGCTTGCTCGAGGCCGGTCCCAGGGGAGGATGAGGGGGAGGTGTTTACATGGTTGGAGCTGCTCTCCGGTGTCCTCATCACTGACTTCTCTGAAATCATTGCAGAGTTTGTCAGGACTGCGTCGCAAATGATAACAAAGTCAAAAAATAGACCAAAACATCAGTGATTTGACAGCGTACAGTAAGCTCTTTGTTTTATATGAGTATGAATAATTATACTTAGCATTTGTGGGCATTATTGTCCCACAATGCGATGTGTAAGGGTAGTAAAAGCACCAGTAAAAATTGTGATTGGTGCTAGTAAAATTAATTTAGAAATTGCTTATGAATTATTAAAAAAAATTCATGTGAATTAGGTGAAATAAATAAATAAATATGTAATCCTAAAATCTGAAAAACAGTGGCTGCAAAGGAAGAAATTATTATTTATGTCTATATCAATTATATTTAATTATACAGATAATTATTTATTCATATCATATTTGTAAGTTATATTGTGGATAACTGGTTTTACCAAAATTATTTTTCGTCTAGTTTTTCTTTTCCTTTTTTTGTCCCTAATATTTATATAATGACCCTTTGGGGCCGTTGACCTTTAGATTATGTGCACATTTATCTTTCAACCAGAAGAGTGAAAAGGTTATAGGCCACATTTTGACAAATGACCATAAAAAGTGCAGATGTTGAAAGTTTGTTACCAGCACAGAGCTTTCACTTTTTTGACTGTGTTCAGTTTGATTGTGTTGAGTATTTGCTGGGCTACAGTGGAAAAATACCACAACAGAACAGAACTTAGAAATCAAAGTGCAAACACAAAGAGCTTCTGACATAACGTGTGTAAAGACGAAGGACTGTGAGAAATCAAAAGCCCAGTCTCAAATAACTAGTGATGCATAGCTGCGTAGGGAAACACCCGAGACGGAAAATACACTAAAGAGAGGGAAACACACACATCTCTGTGATTGAGATATGAAAGGAGACAGATTAAAACTTTTTGCATGGCTCATTACCAACGGGTTTATGGTAAAATAACGCAGCCATCTGATAAACTCGCTGTGATTGATTCAGAATTAGAAACGTATGGTGCTGCGGAGGCTGACGCTCTGGACTTTGCTGGTTTTTCAAAATGGCACACAGTGAAAAAAATATGAGCATATTGAAACAATCATACGGCATTGGGTTGCAGCCGTCTGAGGGAGAATTTGGCCGTGCACCTGTGTATGATACGATTTATAACTGCATTTGTAGTGGGCTTCTTAAATCACCTGTTGTCTGTCAGTCGTAATGTGGGATTTCAGAATTGTTTTCTTTTATTTATATACAGAGAAACTATGTTCCCTGTGTCCAAAAAGTCTTAGATCAGTGCAAGCTTTACTGTTCACTATCCATCACAGCTAGATGGCTCAGAGAGGCTCCTTCCTGTTTTTAAGTGTGCCTGTCTGCCTGTGCGTGTGTGTGTGTGTGTGTTGCCATCCATGAAAAAAGCACTGGTTTGCTCTCTGTGTCCAGAAAGAGGTTCCCACTGCAGAGATTGGTTCAGTTTGGTGTAAGAAGCAATCAGACCTGTAGGCATAGTTCTTCAACTCCTTTTGTCCTCTTTTACGTTTTAAGGCTACATCCATCTTACCACGTTTTCGTTTCAAAAACACATCACATCTGCTAGGGATACACCTGATGTCCACACTACTGCAGTATTTTAGAACCGTTAAAAGTATCAGAACTAAGTATCAGTATCACAAACCCAATCTGTAATTTCTAGTTTAACAACGTTGGAAAGAATACTGTGATGAAAGCAAGATTTGCACTGATCCATCTCAGAGAGCCTAACAGAGGGATTGCAGAGTCGCACAGAGAGACACTGAAAAAGGCACTAAAGGCAACTAAATCTTACAAAACTCCTGCTGTGCACAAGAACATGGCCTCTCCCTTTCAAACATCCCCACTGAGCTCTCGTGATCTGACTAGAGCTCAGTGTGACCCGATCAACACTTTGTCTGCTGATCCCAGAGCCGCCCTAATACTTTAAATCCTCATCGCCTGCAGGGATTCAAAGACACAGAGGAAGAGGAAGTCGCCTCAGGCCACCTCGTGGTCCAGCCTGCAGGCAGGAGAGAGGCCTTCTCAGCAAAGTTCCATTTATCTCCTTTCTCAACAGCCTCAATTTGATTTTCAAAGATGGACAAACTTGTGGAGATTATATAGTTTTCAAGAAACCCTGGTTGTGTGCACAGAGTTACTTATATAGAGACATTTACAGTCACCTGTATATCATCAAACCACATTTCAACCTGCTTCTGTTTGTTTCATTTCATTTAATCGTTGTTGGGGCTCGGGGAGGTAAACCTATATGCCTGAGCAGAAACTGGAGCCTGGTATTGTACTCAGACATGCAGTAAATCTAACTGATTTCATTAAAATGTACGTGACATTTCCATTCAGGCAGAGTGTAGGAGCCAAGCTTTCCAACTCAAACTCGGTGCACATCTGACATTGCTGATTTACAATATAAGCATAAAGAATTGTCTTGTCTCCTGCTCATGCTTGTTCCCTGCCCCGATAGATTTAGGGGGCGTAAAAGAAGAGTGAGGGTTCAGTTTCAGAGCAGTAAACCAAAGGTACCACCTTCTAAGATCAACTCTTTCTAATTATGATGGCTAAATCCTTTTATGCCTTAAAATGTAATAATAATATGTAATAACTGAGTCATATTGTTTAAATATGTTAATCATTTTCATACTGTGAATATCTATCAACTAAATGCAGGGGTTTTGTTGCAATTAATACAATAAATACTAACAGTGATTCTAAACAAGATTTTACCTTAATTACAGTTAATAAACTGCTTGAAAGTGCTAAATAAGGGAGGTGGTGTGGGTTTGAGGGGTTCAATTTAAATAAAGTCTTGGATCAATTTGAAAAGCTAATAATATATAAATATTTGGATGCTAAGATTTCTCATTACTAAACACAAACAGTTTAAAGCACCTTGGCCTTTCTTGGCCGTGAAAGGATTTTTTCCTTTTTTGTTAGCGCGTTGTTTTGAGAGGAATTAGGCTCAGCTGAGTGCGATCGAGAGAGTCAGGGGAGCCGTTGAGGTTTATAACTGCGTTGGGTCATATGTCAACAGTAGGACACTTACAGTTCAGTGGTTATGATCATTCCCTCCCCTGAAGGAAACCCATTCACCCACTGCGTGGTAAGTCTCTACAGCCGCTGGTGGGAGAGGAAGAAAATGTGATCTTTAACGTCGGCCGTGTTTATCTTCCTTTGACTTTTAGTGTTTTGCTTTTAACAGCATTAGCTATGAAAGGAGCATGTAGCGTGTGTGTGTGTGTGTGTGTGTGTGTGTGTGTGTGTGTGTGTGTGTGTGTGTGTGTGTGTGTGTGTGTGTGTGTGTGTGTGTGTGTGTGTGCGTGTAAGGAACAGGGGCAATGGGAAAAGCTGCCAGGGAAAATCACCAAGATTGCATGCCTCTTTCTTCCACCTCACATTTTCCCATCTTTCTCTTCGTCTGTCTGTCTCTCTTTGTCTCTGTCTCCTTTATTTCTATGGCTGACCTGCTTCTTCTCATGCTCGCTGAATATTCCTGGATGTGACGACATGGTGAGAATCTCTAAAGTACATCTTGTGACTTTTGTCCCTTCAGTTTAGCTCCATACGATAACAGATAATGTGCTAAAAAGAAAATGTGGTGAGAAAGCAATTGGATGGTGAGATTATAATCAGTTTTGACGGATGGATTATTTTGACAGATTCAATTTATGTTAAAATGTCTGTGTTTAAAATGATTTGTCAATGGACTGTGACACTTCAACAGGGGACACGTGGGTTTGGTTATAAGACTTGTGAAAGACTTTTGCCGAGAATCTCACTCCCTCAAAGTTTATATCTGCATCTTCACTTCACTCTCTCATATACTTTCCGTCTTCATGCCACCTCCTCCTCTCCATTTCTCTTAAAGATTATCTCTTTCCCCCTCGTCTTCCTGAGGTATCTGCACATGGAGCAGAAAGAGGCAAAGTCTGCCAAGAGTTGCAAAACCCAACGGCTTTCCCCATCCCTCCCGGCTGGAGCAGACCTCTCTGTTGACATCCGTCGCTACAGGATACTATTTCACTGAGCTAACAAATTTCAGATGGGGAGCTGTTATTAAGTGGTCTGGGACCGAGGCCGACTCCTGTTTACCGATGCCGCAGGTATTTACATCCCCTAAATACCAACCAAAAAACACAGCCTCTGCTACGGGCATCTCAGTGTGGTTATTTAAAATAACCACAAATGGAGAATCCCATCTTTGAACCACGCTTCAGCTGTCTGTGGAAGTGTCCTTGAGCAAGGCGTGATGAACTTCAGGGGTTCTATCCTGAAGCTGATCCAGACCTCGGACGTCCCTGTTGAGAAATCAGTTGTTCTTGTTTGGTGTTTAATGCCTGTGTGGACTCTATGAGTTTTCCATGTGCTCACATTTTCAATGCCAGCAGGAAATATCCAAGATTCAAAGTAAATTTATGCTTTCTTTGACTGTGCAACATTTCTGGGTTATCTCCACAGAGGAGTCGTATTTTATGGTTAATACAGTGGTGGTGTAATGTTTGTGGAAATTGTCGGCTGTTTTTTAAATCAGAAACAAACCGACCAGCATCCAATCCTGACCTCTGACATGAATGAAGAGGCTTGCCACAGATACATTTTGCATTATGAACACTGGCCGACATTGGATGAAGACTGACCATTGAAAATTCATCAGAAAAATGGATTATTCTGAAATCACAGTTTAGACTGAGGCACAGATAACGGCCTCGCAGCCTCGTGGGGGAAGGAGACTCCCTCACTGATCATCCTGTCACTGAAGTCTGTCACACTGACATTTGTCATATTATGATTCAGTAATGAGGGAGCCTGGCGGGAGTCTAGCATGAGGTGGTAACTCGGCGATCAAAGATATACACAGGAAGATCCCAGCCAAGCCACAGGCTATGTCTGAGTCCTGACCCGCTGTGATCTGTGTGGCTCAGTGGCTTTTCAACGCGTGTTTCCTAAACCTCAGAATGTGAGCCACATAAACCGAGCCTCTAAACGGCTGTGTCAGGAGAATCTATAAGAAACACATGACGTATGCTGAACTGAAGGAATATCGCTTTAATAAATGCGTCTGGAGAGGGAAGTGTGTGTTACGGCATTTAGTGGTTTTACTCTGCTATATTTTATTGTGTACTTTGTTGAAATCTGTTTTGATGTTCGTCCACTTTTCACCCAGCTTGGAACAACGAATGAAAAAAAGACACAGACCTTTACAGTAGCGAATCTGCAATAGTGAAAAATATAGTAAATCCCATTCAAATTCAGAATCTAAGTCTCCTATCTAAATGTGTGTGTGGATCAGGTCCCAGACACAGAAGAAACCCAATTTGTTCAGATAATTTAGCTGCAGGTTTTCAGCAGACACATTCTTTCTCAGTGACGTTGATTTTATGACGGAGCGACTGAAACCAGACCAGATCCTCTGGCTCAGATGCCTGGGATTGGGGTGCACTCAGACAGTCACACACACGCACGCACGCACGCACATACACACACACACGCACACACGCACACACACACACACACACACACACACACACACACACACACACACACACACACACACGCCCCCCAGCACATTGTGGTAATGAATGGATTGAATACAGACTCATCTTGCTGCACCTTTCAAAAATCCAATTGGTTTTAGAAAGAGCTTAAAATCAAAGCACTGATACAATGACCCTATTATCACTGTCATATGTAACCACTTGGATCCAATTATTTCCTGAACCGCAAGCAATCTTGGACAACAGTGTCTGTAATTGAGTGGGTTTCATAATAAGTGATACCAAGAAAAATCTGATCACAACCAGGCATCTAAAGGCTCTTATGTTCAGCCAATGGGACGGAGATAAAAGCGATGTAAGAGGAAACACAGGGCGCTAAGGTAATCCAGAGAACTTCCACTCAACTGCAAAGGTAATCCTCCGCAATGACGAATACGCTGCAGATAGGGTCAGTGTTCCATTACTGTACTTCCATTGTAACATCCAAACTTTATATTACAACTAATGTATTTAAGCACACTGTTCTCTGTGACTTCAACTTTCCAACATGTGCGCTGCTACAGGGTGTAAAAATGTTTTTCATCACCAGTTTTGCATAGGCTCTTCTTTTCCAACGTTATATAACTACAACTACTAGTTTGCAAGATCAGGCTATTAGTTTACAGTACGTCTGATATAAATGTCTTAAGTTTTATAAGCCACATGTTCAATTAATATCACACACAACCTCTCCCACAACCAGATCTTCTTATTTACAGCACAGCACATTCTTTCAGCTCCTTCAGTAAGGTCGGTAATATCTGATAATGGGTAATAAGAGCCGTGGTTGTTCAGTTTGCACATTAAACATAATGGTTTGTGATCCTAATGAGAAGAAATTGAATCAAATGTATTGCTGATCCCAAAAGTGCAGTTGTTGATCCATAGCTAAGGCGGTCTTCGGCCAAACCAAGACAGCAGCCACCTATTAATTTTTTCCTGAGACCATAAAACTTCTCCAGCAAGACCAAACTTTTACTTATACCTCACCGTGTCAAGGGCTGCCAGGAAAACAGCATTCTTAATGTGAGAAGGCAGCATGAACAACAATAGTAAAAAATCCACATCCTCTTTGTAGTCATAAATAATAAAAAAGCCATCACCCTTCTTGTACCCGTCAATATCACTATACGTCTAGAAGGAGACTGTGTTCTTGGCATTGCACTTAACCACAAGACAGCCTTTCTTTCTGGACCCTATTAGCTGGGGCTTGACCTGCTCCCAACAGGCCAGAGGGTCAGAGGTGGAGCATTGTGAAAGCACAGGCTGTCACTGGCCCTGCCAGCTAGAAAAAGAAAAACACATATACACTGTCTAAACATACAGGAGCAGCTCTGCTTTAGTGAGTCCCATTAGACATTTCAACCTCCACTTTAATGATCAACCCCCCTACCCAAATCCTCTCTCTGTTATGCACCCCCACCCTCCCCCCAATCTCAAAGCCAACCTTGCGGCACACTCCAATGTTAGCGACTCAGCATGTTTTCAGCACAGTGCGGGCGCGCTCTCAATCATCATTAGGGGTTTTGCGGAGACCTAGGGTCTGGGCAACTTGCCAGGATGTGTAAAAGTTTCCATGAGGAAAGCCTGGAGATGCCTTCAGAAGCATCGGATGGTGGACGAAGATCCTCGGGAAGGCTAAAATGTCTTTTTTGTTGCTGGAGGGAGAGAGGGAGGAACGGAGGGCCGACAACAATCCTGTTTTCAGTTTGGGGGAAACAAGCCGGGTAGAGTCTCAAATGCACAAACCTTGAACTGAAGAGGAAACAATCACAACGACGCAATCAGAGCACATATGTCAAACGTCAGAAATCAGCAGAGGCTGCGTTGCGCTCTGTGTTTTTCTTATTTTGGGGAATAAGGGCCCTCTGTTTCCCAGAGAGGCAGCTGGTAGAAATCTGGCCCTCTGATTAGCACCAGTTCCTTTGCCTTGTGCTGCATTCAGATGTGTTTCATGATATCACCCATCACAGCACCATCTAATGAGACAGGACACACAGCAGCAGCCTTGTGGAGTTGTCTGTGTAAAGTCTAACATCAGAAGTGTATACACATTTGTGTGGGTTTGTAGATGGACATGTTGTTTGAGATGAGTGGGTGCGATGTCATCAGAATTGCTCCTTCAGACATGTGACAAAGCATGACATCATGTTGGTGTGTCTTTTTTGGGATGTAATTAGTAAGTAACGAGGCAAACGTAAACGCTGCAGACCGTGTTTTTCATAAATTCTATTGTTAGATACACAGATGTCATTTGACTGGTGTTTTGCTCATAGCCAGCGCCTTGTAAAGTACAGATAGTGGGCTGTGAGTAAGCAAGAAATGTCTGAAAACGTTGGTTTTATGTGAGTCCCACCAATGCGTTGTTTATGACAGTGAGTCAACAAGCAGTGTTGGGTGTTTCTCTTCTTGTGTTGAAGCACACGTTACTTGTTGCTTTACTTACAGGAGTGAGAAGGGAGACTTGTATCAGGTGAGAGCCAACATGCCACCGAGAGAAAAATGGCTCCCCCAACGTCAACTGGATTTTTGCCATAAAACCTCATTGCACACACCAGAATCATCACCTCGTATCTCGCACTGTACTTTGTAAGCTTCTATCAGAGTAGAGGGTAGAGTTTAGCACATTAAAGTGGAGAGTGTGTATGACACTCAGGGGGGTTTACATCTCGGACTCCTTGCATACTAACCAAGCTCCTTGCGGTACAGTAGCTCACCGTTGATAAGTTGAGTGATTTCTCAGGGGCTGCGTAAAACCTGGGCCTGGCCAGAGAGACACATTTCCTCTGGCCTGATGAGAGCCGGAGGCCTCAGCGCTCGAGCGTGGGAGGCACTCCGCTCTTGGGGAAGATCAAGTGTGCTCCCGCAGACTCCAAATCACCGGCCCCCAATTGCTGGGGAGGAACGTTACTCTACATGGCTGGCGTTAAATCACTGCTGCTGTGATGAGGTCATCCGCTTGTCTTTCCTCTCTAATGGAGCGCTCAGCTCGCTAACATACGGCGGTAATGCATGTGGACGGGGAGCCGGACTGCCTGTGAGCTGCTTTCCAATCTTATTTACTTTAGCTTAGGGCTCATTTGATGGAGCTTGAGATAGGGCCGGGCCCAGGAGCAGCAGATGCCTTTGGAGTATGCTGTTACCACCGCACACTTACCAGGAGTCCAGGAGCTCACCACAGCAGCTTGTGCAGACGTTAGGTGATGCAAAACGGCAGCACGCTGAGGTTTTTCATGGGGCTGCCTCACTGTCCTCGGCCAATCAATACACATTCCTGTACGTCCCTAATGCAACTGTAATCACTGACCCAATACACTTGGCCACCGCGCTGGAGGAAGAGCGAGCCTGCTAAAGTGACAGTGGATGGACGAGTGGGGAAGAGAAACAAGGTTACATGATTTCACCTCAGCACTGCTATGATCATTTGCTGTATCTTCATACTGTTGGTGTAAAAGGACCTCTTACCAACCTTATTGCAAAACGTAAAATGAAGCTACAGTTTCACTTTATTCAATTGATAGTGAAATTAAAGCTTCTGCCTGCCAAAATCCATTAAAAACGGAGAACAGAATGTCTATTGAGTTGTGCTGGTTGAAATCTGATTTCCAGAGCATCCGGCGTCACTGGGAACTCAAGAGTAGAAGTATAGAGACACACAGATAAGAAAAGGAAGAGAATTGAAAAAGCTCAAGATTTTAGGTTAAAGTTTTTAGAGCTGACAACAGACAGACACCCTCCCTGCCTTTTGTATTTTGTGTTTATGAGGGGAGGACTAATGGGACTCATCAGTGCTGACAGATATGCTGACAACTGCATTTCAACTCAATTACAGTTCCACAGCAAAACTCCCCTGGTCCCCTCATGCCTATCACCCCCCCCTACTCCCAGAGCTGTTGAGTGAAGCGTGCACACACTCATACGTGATCACACACACACAGGCACACACTGAACAAAAGGCGCACAGGAAGGCTGATGTTCCTGAGCTCAATGTGGAGTTGTCTACCTCCCCACCTCCACTGGGATGCAGGGGATTTTAACGTTTAAAGCTGGCACAATGCCATTGCTGTGTTCCATGTATATTTATCATAACAACGCGCAGAGCCTCTGCTCACACAGATAACAGGTTGGTGACCTGAGAGACATAATGTGAGATGGACACAGTCGGCAATAAACTTGACCATATGGGCGCTTGGGTGTGACTGATTTCATTGCCAGAGGGAGATGAGTGACCCCACCGACTCCCTTGATGACGACAGCCGCATGGTGCCGACTCCGTGGGGAAAACACGGGAAAACAAAGCCTCTGCCTCCTGACTCCCAGCATCCCTCCCAGAAATATGTGGAGGGGGAATCGCTTGGTTCAGGAAACCCCTATCCATTGTTTTGCTTCCTTCATTAGTCGTTGTGTCAACAGTTTGGTTCGCTACGCGTGTGCCACTGTTTTTGTTCTGCTGCACCCCGGCTGACCTCAGTGCTCTGATGTTTTGACAGATTGTTTCAAAACCCCATCAAGGCAATTTACTGCTTTAAAGAAAAGCAGCCACTTGGACAACATGAGCTGGGCCGCGCGATACACCAAAAGCAAATAAATTGCCGGGTCTAAATTTAAACAATTCTGACGTACATCTGCTGCCAGAGTTTCATCAGGAAATAGTGAGAGGTGCCGCAGGGTGCGGCTGTGCGTGAGGGCTCACAGATAAGCAAAAGGTGTTAGTGTAGTGTAATATATAACAGCTATATTGGAATGGACGGTAAGCTAAAGAGAAGAGTTGATCTAGAAAAACAAAATGCTTTTCTTTATTCTAATAATTATCAAATGGATACTTCCAAATACTGTCTGTGCAACTTGTTTCCGGTAACTTACCATCATCTAAGTACATCTGGTCCAGTTCTTGTGGCTCCCGTTTGACTGTGACGGCCATCGAAGGGGGGCTGGCATCCTCGGGTACCAGGCTGGGTGGGCTCCCTCCAGCTTGGGCTGAGCCAGCTGCTGCCTGAGCCTGACTGGGGCTGTAGGTCTGAACGAACGGGCTCTCTGCAGTCCCACCGGGAGTGGAAGGGTGGGACACCGGGGAGGACGAGGGGCTGCTGTTGGCATAGATATGGTGGTAACCATGGGGTCCTGGGCTGTTGAGGTGGCTGGGGCTGCCCTGGGAGTGGAGCATCCCATGGCATGTGTTGTGGTCTGGTGAGGTTGGGTGGGTAAGTTTAGGGTGGACAGGGGTATCCGGGGTGGGGGACACCAAAGGACCTGGTGGTGTCGCATGAGTGGGGCTGCTGGGGAGGCACTTGCTGTATGCCGCTGGGGATAGGTCATGCAGGGTGGGGCTGGAGCTGGGAGACGACGATGGAATGGTAGAATGGCGAGGAGGGCAAGGAGGGAAGGCACCAACCAGGCAGGCATCAGGTTCTGCTACAGGCATGATGGGAGCGAGCCTGGGCTGGCTGTAGTAGTGCTTTGAACGCATGGGCAGCCCTGCAGTCCCCAGAGAATCATAATCATCAGTGGGTTCTGTCTTTATTATCGGCACTGGGGGGAAAAAAGTAGAAAGAAAGGTGGAGATATTAAAAAATGTGCTGGGGATCCACGTGGCACAATGAGTGCACGAGCAAGGCTGAGTCAATCAGTGAGCACGCACAATTGTGGCCACTGTACCCTCCATAATCCAAACAAACAACCACCAGTGGATTTGGGCTCAGTGTCAACTTGGCTGAGCACTCTAACAGAGAAACCCTCATGTCTTCCACCCGCCACCCCTCTTTTACCACACCATGAAAAAAAGCAAAAGAATAGGGGGGAAAGAAAAATGGATGAGTCATCAGTGTGGAAAGCCACAGCTGGCTCTAATAATGAATAAGGCCTATTTTCTTTGGACTGTCCTCCAGCTCTGATATCCAATAAAAGAGTACTTTAAAGCGCTGCTCTGCTGCTGCTCCCGCTGCTGCTGCTGCTGCCGCCGCTGCTGCTGCTGCTGCCGCTGCTGCTGCTTGTGAAGCCAGGGACCCCTAGGTTCGCCTCACTCTCTAGAAGTAATTGTTTCTCCCAGGACCACAAGATAAAGGGAGAGAGTGAAAAATAGGAGATGATTTGATTTTGATTGGGCGGCCTCAGCTCCTTAAGAGGCTGTGGAGCTGTGCCTGTGGTTACAGGAGCTTTAGGCCTCGGATAATGCAGGAGATGACCCCGCTTGATCGTCCTGCCTCCTCTCTCTGGTTTCTAGTCCAGCACAGTTTCCTGATTAGTTCTGACTGACAGGTATCACGCACTCCATTTTCACAGTCAAGAGTAGTTACTGAAAATAAGAAATACTATTCATAAAAAATATGTATATGTGCGTATTTTTCATCCGAAGTTATTGCACAATTAAAAATTAGGTTTCCACCTTCATGCAGGTTTTCAGAACAGATTAGATTTGCTGTTTTTTTTGCATCTGTCAGAGGCGTTCCAGATAGCAGGGGATAAAACAAGCATATCTGGCATTTGATTTAAGATATTTCACTTAGATTTTTTTGTTTGTTGTTTGTGCCCTGTGAGTGGCTGATAACATATGGACCTAGTGTGTGTGCGTGTGTCTTTGTGTGTGTCCCTATTTTATACTGCCAGCTGCTGTTTGGGATCGATTGGATCATGGAAATTAGTTTTCTTCTTTTCAATATGTGGTCCCAGTTACTAGCAGCGTATCGAACTGGACCTCTGGCAAACTAAAATAGACTTGGAAGCAATGTGGATAATTTGCAGCTCCTTGATCAGAGGATGAAATTCTCCTTGTTCCCGACGGCTTCTCAGTATTTAATAAAATGCATCAGACGCAGTGTGAAATGTTTCTGTGTGATTTTTATTATATAAAAAAAAAGAATTGCAAAGACTTTCAGTTTGAAACATTCACAAACTGTAATGTGCGGAGGGGAGGGAAATTACATTAACAAGCTGGCTGTTGTTAATATATAAGTACAAATATACTGACTGTGCCAGCATAAAGCTAATAGGGTCGTGTTAAGACACCCAGATGTATAGCAAAAGCTTCTGAGTCATAATGGACTCACTGTTTCTATTTCCACACATTGTTAAAATGTGTTAATGGGTGTGGTGTGCGTTTGATGCCAACCGTTGAGAGACTTTGGCTAAACTAGCTCCAAGTGACATTCATACAAGGGAAAACAGATGCCAATATGAATAGGATGTCTGTTTAAGCTGTGTGTTTGCATATGTACACAGCAGAAGCCAAGTGATGGTAAAAGCAAAGGGTGCACACGAATTGATGAAGCGTTAGTGTGTCGTATGAAAAACAGCCTGTTGTGTTATTATTTTTGTGGGAGCTGGCTTTGAAAAGACGTTAATCGCGCCTGTAGTCTCCGGGGTGCTGGGCCGCCGTGCAGTGACAATGCAGCAGGGAGCACATTTACGTCAGCCCTGTCTGCTCTCAGAGCCCAGAGACCAGGTCTGGTGCCTGGGGTTCATCGTAAGGCGAGTCCCATGATGCACGGGCCTCCTCCTTTAAAGCCTAGGGAATAACAAGTGAGTCACATGGTGCATGCTACATCCACAGTTGCTTCCCTCAGCGATTCTCTTTCTCTTCCTTGTCTTCTCTAGTGTGAAAGGATGGCACCGTGCCAACACTGGGATGTCAGAGTTGTAATGTGGAAATGTCATAACCAAGTTTGATTATTTTTCACGATTTAGCTTCAGTTCAGGCACAAATTTATTATCTAAGTTGAAGCAAATTTAAAATCAGAATGTTAAATTTGTAGAATCCTAAAAACGTATCTACTGCTATAAGGTTTTTTTTGCAGCCACTATGCGAGGGCAGGCATCAGTAAAAGTCATATAAACATCTCAATATTTATTAATATCTAAAGATATCAAAGCCTTGATGTTAAGAAGCTAAGTTTGAACCGAAAAGCAAGTCCGTCTGGTCAGTTATGATTTGTATCAAAGAAATCAGCAAACTGTCTGATCTTGGTGATTCTAGCTTCCTCTGGGTGCCCTTTTTAATTTAATTTGGGGGAACAGGGTGAAACAGCAGTATCACAGAGGGGATGGGATGCTCTTGCCATTTGCAGTTCCTCTTTGTAAAGCAGTCAGAGAAGAAAGGTGTATTTTTAAAGTGGTCAAAAAAAGTATTTCTTTACATTGACGTAACTGGTAAACATAATTCTCCCCTGTGCCCTCTGACTGTGCATAGGACAGGCAATGATGGGAATCAAAATCCTATCACTTCGGACTTATAGACTTCAAAGTTTCAAAATGTTCTTTCCGAGATCCACCCATGTCCTCTGCAGATTCAAACACAGGTCTCCCTCCAGCTCCATCCATCTGTGCCTCTTCTCTTGACTTTGCATGTGAGCTGAGAAAACAGATTCACCAGGCCAGTCTCGACTTCAGCTGGCTTCTATTTCCTCCCAACCTGTGGGTTATGGCCCACAGACAGTGGATGCTCTGCACATGGTTTTCTCTCCAGCTCTGGCAGTTCCCTCTCTGTCTGCTCGTATTAAACTGATCAAGCCTGATCTGTGTCTTTTATTGAGCACTTGTTTCCTCTGAAGGGAAAGACATAAGCTGTCATTGACACAGTAGATGTGTGTCTGGGCCTGTATCAGTGTATTTGATTAGGAGCGGAAAGCAAACAGGGCTTATATAGATTTGTAAATTCTCTTCAGAAGGAAACCCTCTCCAGCTGTACCCTTTGGGCAAGTGGGTTCCGGGGACACAAAATATCGTGACACTCATTTCTGATGCTCGTTGGCTGGGATATGACATTGCGGTAAAACCAGGACTCATCCTGTTGCAGAAATGCTGAACTCATCCTGTTCTAACTGCATGAATCTGCACTGACATTTAATATGGAGCAGGTGGTAGTTCATTAACTCAAGGGTACCTGGTGCTCCATGTCCCACTGTGTATGCAATCTGGTCACCCAGCATACTGTGGGCCTTAGTGTAGCATAGGTGATTCTGACAGAGCCTGAAGCTGCAGGCATGAAAGAATCAGTCTCTTTGTCCATTTTTTGGGGGAAAAATATGACTGTGCAAATATATAAAAATGTGTGGTTCATTAACTTTTCCTGTATGTGTCACACAGAATGGATTTCTGACTCCCCCCCTTCCCAAGCTCAAACCTCAAACCAGTGCAACGGGGGGAGACAGCACCCGTTTGCGTTAAGAATAGAACTTGATATCACGGAGGAATCTCCGAACGGCCTGTAAAAATAAAAGGGGTTCCGAGAAGTTCTTCGCCCGAGCCTTCGGCCACTGCCAGCACTTTTTTTAGCGTTTTGTTGTTTAATGTGGTTGGTGAAAAACAGTTTTTTATTTGAAGAGCAACACATCACTTCTCTTCTCACGCAAGAATGATTGGAAGGGAGCTTGGAAAAGCTCATTCCGGGAGCCAGACGAGGACACTTGTGTTGTATGTTCATCACATACAGTCACAGCAAAGCACTTAGGCTTGGACCACAAATGCTTCTGATGTTTCTCAACAATAAATTGGCTGAAGACAACTTTGGCTCACATTCAATAAGTCTTGAGCCACAGAAAATTGGCTGGAAAACTGTTCTGATTTGTTATGTATTCACCTTTATTCAATAATATCAAATCCTTTAAGTTCTTTTGTTCACTATCGCTCCACTGAAGAATTGATCCGTTCATAAAGAAACGTGACCTATGCACTTACTGACATACTGCACTGCAGAGTGCTCGCTCAAATTTCTAAATCCCGTTTTAACTTCACAATGCATTATTATGGCAACGTTTCAACAGGTCGGCAGGGCCCCTCCACTCATATCAGTGCAGCTTATCTTTGTCTGTCAGCTAGTAAGAGTGAGAGCAGCTATGTTTCCATTACAGCCTGCATCTGATAATAATATGTTATAATTCTGAAGGCAAGGCTGGGAGAAGATAAAAATCTCCTTACATGTCTGAAACAATACATTCCCTATTGAAATAACATGTCTGATTTAAACTGAGGGGAACATGCAGCACAGTGAAACGTCTATCCTAGTGTGTTTTGTTCTACAAACGCAGACATCAGTGCTCAGCAACAGTGGGGGCCAATTGCATTTGCATTACTGTCAAAGAACAACAAGGTGGTCACGTGACCTGAATGGAAAATAAAGGTGGTTTTCACCAGCATCTGTGTCCAACAGACTGTTTGCTTCATCCTTCCGCTGTTTCAAACAAGTTGGGCTATTTTAAGGGTTGGGTTTGCCTTTTTTATAGAAGAGCAGACACCAGAGTGTGAAAGAAATGTTCTCTCTAAACAGCGTCAGAGACCACAACTGTGCTTGAAGTGTGACAACGGGCCGGAAGAGTCTTTTCATACGAGTGAGAGAAAAAGTGATGACAGCAGAGTGTGTGTGCGTGTGTTTGTGTGAAAGTGTGTGTGGTTGTCCTCCTCCCCCTGCACCCTCGAGTACCTGTTGTTGGGTTGTTTCTTTGAGTGTTGACACACACACACACACACACACACACACACACACACACACACACACACACACACACACTGAAACCCTCAAAAGCAAACAGCTTCACTAGAATTTCCTCATTCTTTGTTGCCGTATTGGAGCCATGAAAGTATTACAGTCATCTGCACCACCGAGTGGGTTTACACTGATCATAACCTTTGTACAATATGCTCTGTAAATGCTTTTCATTATGTTGCATCAAGACAAGGAAACACTATCAATATTTATACTTCTATCTTGATTTATAATTACAAGCTGTAATAATACATTAGACAATGATAAATGCTAGACAGAGAGAGCTGCAGCTCTGCTTGGTGTCACCTCAGTGAGATTCTGCACACAGAGCCGATCTGCCTCAGCTGTTATCCACATGAGGTAACACTACACTGTCTGATTTTAAAACTTTTTTTTTTTTTAAATGCCGAGTTGTATATTTGAATGTGAGTCTTCAAAAGCGTGGTGGATCTCAAAATAGAACTCTGCGTCCTGTGATTCATGATCTCTTTGGCTCTAAGACTTGTGAGTTAATTATGCTCCTTTGAGAAGACACTGGCCCTGCTTGTGTGGTCCACACTGTACTTGTGGTTTACTTGGCAGTAAAAGAGAGAACACAACAAGTCATCTTTTAATTAGAGCTGTGTTTATGCTCAGGGAAATGACTTAAGAGAGACTGATAAGCCTCCACATCTCTTTCTCTGTGGCAGTATAGTATATGAAATTGATATGCTATATATGGCCACAGTTTGTCTTCCCCACACCGGTCCAGTTACCCACAATGCACCAGTTCATCATATAATCAGGCATCTCCTAATAGGGCCTAGCTCCACTTTCTGTCAGAGCTTCATCCAGAATCCCAATCACTTATCTCCTGTGGCCATGAATACATCTGCTGATAATCTAAATGTCACATCATATTAACAGCTGTGGAGTTAAAACACAATGCATGCTATCCCAGCAGCATTAGACCCATCAGAGACTGATCAATGAAAAAAAGAAACCTTTGTTTTGATCTAATGGATTTCACTGGTTATCACGAAGGGGAGGCGGGTAAATGGAATGTTCTAGTTGGGATCCCTAAACCAGCTGGGACAATGTGCAGAGATAGATGGAGAAGTTTTTGAGTTGTTAAGATCCTGAAGAAAGAAATAAAGTGATAATAGCCAGAGGTGGGAAGTAACTAAGTATAAATACTTTGTTATTGTACTTAAGTAGAGTTTTGAAGTATCCGAACTTAAGTTTTTTACCTAATTGATTTAAACAAAAATATCTTATTTCTACTCCTTACATGCACAAAACAGGCTCGTTACTTTTGTTTGAATGCGTTTGAGGGGAACCATCAGTTTTACATTTTTTGTATTTATTTATTTAATTTCTTTGAAGTTAGAGTGGTTTAAGTTAAATGGTCTTTTTACTTTTATTCTTTAGGTACATTTCTGAGCCTGTACTTTTATACTTTTACTTGCGTAAACAGGTTAAATTAGTACTTTTAACACAAGTATCTGTACTTCTACTAAAGTAAAGAATGTGTGTACTTTTGCCAGTCTCTGTCACATTAGCCAACAGCAGAGATCTGTGGCTCCACATGAAAATGGGAGCTATTGTTTGCTTAGTCAACCTCCTTTCGCATGCATAAAATAAAACAGTATTCAAGTGGGATGCTTGAAACTGATATCACAGGTGATATTTCACCTGTACCCACTGTGAAAAGTCAGTTTTGAAGTTGAACTCTTCTCTACACCCTCACCGATACATTCTTCAAATTCCAATGTGAAAGCCATCTATAAACACTGAGGCCAGGGACACATGATAAACATGCGCTGAGGTATTCCAAGGTTTTCAGGTTGCTACATGAATGACAGGGCAAAGCACTGCTCGTAGATGTGTGTGTGTGTGTGTGTGTGTTCATAAGGTGTGTGTTTGTGGACCAGGGGGGCATTGTGAGCGGCGGGGTGTGAAAGTCAGGTCGCCGGGGGATTGACTCCTCTACATTAACAGAGCTCGGAGGCTCTGTCACTCAGCAGGTACACCTCATCACTGGGGAACGCTGGTCTCACTACAGAATAAACACTCCTCACATCTTCTGCTCTCATTCACAGGCCACAGCCAAGTGGTGCCTGGCATAACGTTAATAACAGAGACTGAAAACCTGGCCACAAATTTCACGTGGCATGTTGACGGCTGCTGTAAACTTATAGCGAATGGATGCCAAGTCTGGGAGAAATACTCTACATGATGAATGCAGAGTGGCAGCTTCTGAAAAAGCATACATGTCCTTAAATGTCACCGCTTATAAAATGGTGGGGAAATATTTATGATGATTACCATTCGGAGGCAGGTAGGTGAAGCGCTGGCACTGGCTCCTCTTCCTCTTGCCGTTGCAGACGTAGAAGTTGACATGCACGGGGCTGGATATTCTCTGGTTTCTGTATGGTGGGATCTCCACAATGATAGAACTCTGAAATAATAAGAAACGATAAAGACATTTCACTTTTATGGGATTCGATAATTCTACTCACTCATCTGATTTCATGACACTCCCCAAATGTCAATTAGTTGTATATTAATCAAATGTTATGTTTTTATTTTGCTGCTGGCCTGCATTTAGGATACTGTTTCCAAGAGGCAGGTCTGGCATCGGGTCTAAATGAGCTTGTCTGAACGACACAGAAGCAGCAGTAGCATGAGATTGGTCCGGTGCCTGTGTTTGTCTCTGAGGAGAACCCCACGTCTTTAGCTTTGTTCCCATACAGAATGAGAGGAGAGAGGTAGTCATGTCTCCCTGTGGAGAGGCTCCCCTGTCCCCCTTCCCCCCCAAGGCCAGACTTTGGCAAGTCTGGACGGATGTGAACTTTTGACTACGTTTTTTTAGACAAGGCAGCACAGAGAGATTGTGTCTGAACGTTCGTGTCTAATTCCTGGAATGGATGTCACTCATGTGGGGGTCCAAACAGGCCAGAATGGGGCACTGGGGCAGGAAGCAGGTTTTTGTCGGTCATCACTGTGCATGGAAGAAGTGAGGGGAGGTTGAGTGTCGGGTGGGGTTGGAGGGGTCTGCATTCTCAGCCCTGGTCTGCCCTCCAGATGACGAAAAAGATAACACGCAGGTGGCTGATTGAGTGTTTGTTAAACGTGTACGTGCACATGGTTTTCCCTCTCCATCCTAACCAATGAAAGTTAGCACGCTCTGGACAGCAATAAAACCGCAGTCAGGAAGGCAGTCTGGACGACTTTCAAGCAGTTTGGTGGCAACTGACATAAGAGGAAGGCCAGTGCTCCCTTTGCTGTCCCTCCTCATTTGTTTGTTAGATCTACAAATAAACACACTGTAGTATTTGTCTTTCATCGACCTTGCCTCCCCTTACCGCCGCCCCCGGCTGAGCCTTGCACGCCTGCTAATTTTCCAGCATCTGGGACTCCAGCCATAGCACATCAGCCAGCCCTACAGGCCAATTAGACATCAGAGTCCATATTTACCCTCCTGATGCAACCGAGTCATTTACCTGAGTGAAATAACGGCAACAACAAGGAGGAAAAACAGCCTCAAGTAGCAGCATTTAGACGCAAACGGTTTATTTTAGAACCTGTGTATGTGCAAATTGCCTCGGTTAGTTTACACAAAAAAGGGGGAGTTGTGGGGTGGATGACAAGCCACTGATGAAAAAGGCATCAGCATTTCAAAACAGAGTGTCATCACACACAAGCAAACAGGATATTCCAGATCCTGTACTTTACTCTGCACACTGAAAACAGATTTAACGAACCTTAGTGAAATCCTAATTAACTCCGCAGCACGGGCAGGCAGCTTTCTGGGACACGTGGAACAACATATGCTTCATTCTCTCCCCTGACGTTTCCCTTTCACTGCGTTTTATATGAACACAATTGGAATGTGTGACTGCACAGTGCAGCGAGTGAGCTGGCCTATTTCCTCTCATGAAAACCAGCAGGTAAGAAGTAAGGGCGTAATCCACTCTTGGCTGCATGATCCGAGAACAGATGAGGTGTTTAGGTCCAATTCCCCACACCACAACACCTTGCTGTGAACTAAGCGTCTGGCTATGCTGGGAGCCCGTGTGGCACGAGTGTATCGGTATATTTGTGTGCGTGTGTACGTTTCCTGTTTGTAATCCCTGCATGTGTGTTTTTGTATTGAATGCACAAACAATATATCCAGAGCTTGTGTTTACATCTGAGGGTTTTTGTGAAAATTCCATTCAGGATTGCATGGGCTGATCGTCACTATCTGTGTTGCAACTTGTAATGCCTTAGTCAAGGTTACATCATTGCAGGGGACAGATGAGGAGGAGACAGAGAAAATGTCAAGGGAGGGTGGGTTCAAGACGGCAGGAGTTATGTCGGGGAAGTGAACTTACAGATTTGGTGGAGTCCTTGTCAACCTTGGCTTCTGTCTCCCACAGATGATGCCCGTCTATTGACAAAAGGATAAAATACAAGATTAAGTACGGCTCATTAAGATGGACTTTAAATGGATGGCGGCTGTAGATGATACTCATTGCGGTAAACAAAAGGAGATGTGTGCCTCGGGGGTGGGCTAGGACATTACGGGTTTTAGCTTTTAAATAAGTGCAATGCTGGAAAAATTAATGATTAGTCAATCAGTTGACAACTGATCTTTAGTCATTAAAGAGGGAGAAATTTGTTGGTTTTAACCTTGAATGTGTGACGTTATGCTGCTTTTCTCAGTATTTTCAAAGGGGAAAAAACTTTAATTCACTACATTATCACTCATTTTATTAAAGTTTGTCTCTATTACCCGAGCTTGAACTAGGACAGGAACTTCATTAAGTTTTCGGGCTACTGTAAATACTTTTCTCTGCTCTCTTCACTTACTGCTATTCTTGACTCTGCTCTGTGAAATTACTAAAAAAGCAGCGGCTTTTGTTTGTTCTCTCCCTCCTCTCATCTCCATCTTGTTGTGGTGAGGAGGTTTCACTGGCTGCCGTGCAATAAAAGGACTGTGAGCTACTGCAGCTGCTGAGAGCCTGCAGAAGCTCAGCTCACATTCTTTGGGTTTTCTCTGTGATTTCATGCCACACCTACAGCGAACAGACGCTCTGGGCTCTGCTAGGGCAATCAGCACCGACCAAAGTGCCATTTCCCCCTCTTTTTTTCAGAACCGATGACTCATTAGTGCTGTCAGAAATAGACGTGACACAGTACAGCCTTTGTGTCAGTGCTAGACCATGTGAGGCTACAGCATGGGCACTGTAGCACTGACACTTTACTCTAGTGGGGCAAGAAGCAGCTGTGCCTTTATTGATACAGCAATACGTTCGCTGCTGAAATGCTGCACTTTGCTTCAGGGACAGGAAGCCATCAGATAAGATAATCAGAGTCAGTTTCCAAATAGTCCAGCAGCTCTGGAAGATGTAAAACCCTTTTTTTTTCTCCTCCAAAGCATTATGTTTTTCACATCATGCAGCGAGCAAAAGAATAAAGGATCCCAGTCACTGTGAACGGTGCTTGTGGGGGCGGGTGGTCAGCTTTATTATTCAGAGAGTGATCATCAGTAGATATCTCTTTCCAAAAAGGCCATATTAAAACTCATGGAAAGAGAAAAACAGACGGTGAACAGATCAGATAAGGGTTTTCTATTTGAACTGGGGGAAATAAGAGTTGCATATGGAGAAATGTGCCTCTCTGTGATAGAGATGATGTGGATGACTGAGGAAGGGAGGCAGGGTTATGTGCCTATAGAGCTGCCACGGGGTGCAGAAATGATACTGCATATGTGGCAGATGACCGAGATGCACGTAATGCTGTTAGAGGCTGCAAGAGTATGGAGGGACAATTAGAGAGAGCACAGACAGGGAGAAGGTCAGAGAGAGGGAGAAAGACAAAGTCAAAGATGAGTGTTCCTCATGTTACGTCTCGGGGAACCATGAGGGAATCTCAACCGCCTCTGCTCTGGGAGACTCTCCAAGAGGGAAACCTTAGCCTACGACGTCAACCCCAAGCTCTGCTAGTAAACATGTTTTTCAAACTTCTCTTCCTCTTATTTTCTTCTGATCTTTCCTCTCAACCTTTATACCCCTAAATCCCTTTGTTCCAACAAACGTTTTCAATGATTACTCAGTCAGACTTTGCAAAAATCTAAAATTGAGACTGAGTTGGGCTAGAGCCACATGTGGCATACCTCTGCGAGTCAGAAAGAGCCGTGCGACTGATAACCACAGAACTTTCCATTCACTCCTTCTTCCCTGCAACATCTGCAAAATGCTTCTGTTCTAGACACCACCTCCTCCTTCACGCAGCCTCCACCCACACATATGCACACACACACACACACACACACACACACACACACACACACACACACACACAGATGCAGACACATGCACACACGCAACCGCAGTATCCTCTACCTTTGTTCTGGCCATCAACTTGAATGATAAGGCAGGGGAGCACCAAATAATAGGAGGTGTATGGGAGCTGCATCTGGAAAAGTCTTGGTATAATCCAGCCATGATTAAACATAGGATGCAAGCTCATAGACAAATACTGTAGAGACACACACTTACTCTTAAGGCTTTGTGCTCAAAGAAACAACCCAACAATCTGTCTACTGCTCTAAATGACTCACTTGCGCAAATGGGATCCACAAAGACTAACACCAATACAGACAACCCGGCCAACACACTCATTCATCAGACAATAACACTGCATATATAGGGAGAGGCCTCTTGGAGTCATCTTCTCTTCTGTTCTTGACAACACATAATGTTGTGTACATGGTAGCAACACAGCAACAAGCACAACTGGAGTTTGGGATAATATAGCGATGCTTTTAAATCGACTTAAACCCTGATTAGACCGATCACTCTCTTCTACAGAGCAACAGACATCTGAGCAGTGACATCTTTGTCCTCACACTGACCTTACAGGCTTTGGCTTTTTTTCTCTTTTCACACTGACAGCCAGAGGTGAGTTTTCCTTCTGAAAAGTGTTGTGCTGGCCACATCAACTTCCACTTCCCAAAATATTCCACTGATATATTTCTGAGAATGGAAAACATGATTCACATGCTTAATTATGGAGGTGAAACAACCCAAATGTATTTTTGCAGCTATGTTTCTTTCCAGAGATTATTTCCAGTATTTCTCTCTCATTCCTGTTTACACATGTCAAGTTTATTTTCCGTTTTACCGCTCTGCTGCCGCTGCTACCTGAACTGAGAAATACTTCAATAATTTCACTCTTATTTTTATGGTGATTACCTTGTTGTCTATTGAGGAGCAAAGCCAAGAAGGCCAAAGGGGTTCCCCCGTGACTGATCCCAGAGGTATGGCTGCTTCCCCCTCTGAAGCACCTGGTTTCTGCCAATCTGAGGACAGTTGAAATCTGAGTAATGAGGGTCTGCGTTGGATCGAGACGCTTCTGTATAAATTATGGCCTGGCAGTAGATTTGTGATGGGTTTATAGTCGGGAAGTGAGTTATTATTGGTGTATAACAGGGGAAGCTTGAGCTGACTTGACCTTTGGGTGTCGACTGAGCAGGATGACAGCCAGTAGAGTCAGATTTCTTCCTTTTATCAAGGCTCCGGCTGTGTGGCATTGGAGGACCCTCCAGACTTTTAAATTCATTATTATTAAATATACTATTTGTGTAGTGAATAGAGTTCACAAGGAAGATATCAAGGTTGGTTGGTCTCCATGGTCTTTAGCACTGTGTGTCACACCATAGCAAGAGTATGTTGTTCTGGTTTTTGTGCAGGGACTTTTACATGTCAAGAGTCCCTGTCCCATGCAGTCAGCAACACTAAGATATATCACTATTCTTATTATGCAGTTGGGACATTCCGCAAGACCTGCCTCAGAAATGTTCAAACATGTCAGAAGAAAAGGTCGAGGCCACAAGACAACCTAGACATCTCTTTGTTATGACACGGTCATGATCCAACAGATCCCTTTAATATGCTGAAAACCTTCCATCCACAAAGGTGCGCTGGTCCATGCTGATAAATCATAGAGTGATTAAAAATAAACGAGTCTGAGGGTGAGAGGGAAACTTTTAGTTCTAATTCAAACAGGGTACGCTAACGGGACCATGTAGGTTTAACTATATGCACCCCCATGGACACTGACAATCTATATAATACAGCTATAGCTAAATTAAATGTTATCAAAGGGGTGCAACATATCCCCTTCAAAGACTGTGTGTTATGGTTTTCTTTTCTTGGGTATTGACACATCCATTTCCAACAGGCATGGCCTGAGGTGTGCAGTATATTCATTTTATGGGAGATGAGAGGATAAGCACCTACAGTCATTATATATTATGATTGATTGTGGCTCAATATGCCATTCAAATTATATAGGATAGTGTAACTTCTCTAATCTGTAGCCTGAAGCATGGGTGGAGGCTGACTTTATATTGCTATAATGCCAAAACTATGAGCCAAGCTTATACAGGTTATTCTAGCCTGAGGCCAAACGCCAGTCTAGACATACCGCTAGAAGTACAATACATCGACCAGGCTGTCTGGTGTTTAGACTTGCCCAAGGTAGAAGCATTCAACTAAGCATAAACAGTCTTTGAATGAACTATAACAGTACAGATGAAAGTCTGTCAGACTCAGATTTTGAAGGAATGACAATCCAAATATTCACGCCTGTTGCTGAGGAGCATTCACATGACGAGAGTAACAGCCTGGAGTTATTATTGTGGACCGTACTGTCTTAATGTTACAGATTATACTGTAACTCAGGATTCTCTTAGTCTTGGCTGTAAGCTGGACCAGCCTGAAGCAGAGGTGGATAAGACCAGACTTTTCCCTGCTGCAGCCCAGGCACTGTGGTGCTGCCGAGCTCCAGGCAACGCTCCAATCCGACCAGATGTAAAAACTATCCAGCTCACCAGGGAATTCCCTCACCTCCCCTCTGAGTCAGAGTGTAGGCTTTCCCCAGCTCTCTCTGTCTCTCTCTCTCTCCCTGTTTGTCCGTCTGTCTGTCTCTCTTTTTATTTTCCCTGCCTCTAGCGCTCATTCCATCCATGGAAAGCAGGACAAGCCAGAACACACACTGCAATAGGTGCGCCAGGTATGTCTTCGCTCGTGCGCCAAAAGAGTGGTTTGGGCGAACCAAAACACTGACACAACCTCAACACATACGCATAATAGAAATAACAGAAAAATTGAACCATGCACAACAATGCAAAAGAAGATGGAAAGTTTCATAAATGCCCATGTTGTGGCTTTCTGAGAGGTACAACTCTCCGCTGCAGTGAATAAAAATTGATACGACCCATTAAAAACACATGTCAACAATAATTACTGCTGAAAATAACGTTTATGTTGCAGTAGAAACAAAAAAAGTGGACTTGAGGTTCTCGAGTCTATCATTATCTAGCATTAATCTGATTAACTTGCTGAGAAAAGCAGTTACATTGATTAAGCCACCGGTGGATTAAATTAGGTTTATCTATAAAAGTCCACATCAGGTAAGGATGGGATTGTTTTTATGCTCTGACGTCTCAGTGCACATAGTCACAGGAAGGATTTCTAAGGAAGCTCTGTCCTCTTTTGCCTCTCCTCTTCCTCCCCTCTTCCTCTCCTCTTCTCTGAATATAACCTCTGAGGGTCTCGTCTTTTCCGTTTCACGCCTCTACAGGGAATCCCTTGTGGATGACTCAACGAAAACACTTCCTTCTGCACAAGGCAAACAGACCCGGAGGCTTCCAGCAATAGTGGGCACACACACACACACACACACACACACACACACACACACACACACACACACACACACACACACACACACACACACACAGCAACAAACATACACATGCAGTTTGCATCAGTTATCCTGTGGGTGATGAAGTTGAACAGTGGGGATGGATGTGGCTTTTGAAAAGTAGAGGTCATTATTTTTCGAGGCGCAATACGCTGTCCCATAGTGGCAACAGCTATGAGCTCTACTCATTTGCTACTGCTACATCTCAGAGGGAGACGACACAGTCAAAACAACACAGAGAGAGAGAGGAAAATTAAAGTGGCAGCAAAAGAGCAGCAGAGGGGAACTACAACTTAATGTAACAGAGTTAGAAATAGACAAATAGTTTTTAAACATAACACTAGAATGCACCAGAAACAGAAATGGCAGCTGTTTCTCTCGTTCAGTAAGCGCTGCTACCTCTTATTAGGAGTTAGCAGCTAAATTTAGCATCACTGCAACACGTTACGGACATTCAAAGGAGTCTGCCTTGCCCAATATTACTTGGGCCACAGCGTTCCTCTCTAGTATTTGATGGATCACTGAAGTTGACCTTATCATCACCTACTGGCTCAGCAATCCTTTGATGCATATATTAAGTGCCTTATTTCCAAACAAAAAACTCACTCTTAGATACAATTAGCTCATTTACCTTTATCTCATTATGAATGCAGCTGTGCTCATTGCATTTCTAAACGTGTGGTAATATGGAATCACCAGTTAAAAGAATGAATGTATTTTTGATGAATCTCATTGGTGCAAATCAGCGTTTGTGCTGTGTTTGATCTCCCTCCGTCTCAACTTGGATAAATTCAACTGTTTATAATTATTTACATGAGTTGGATTGGGACGCTCAATAACGTCTGTTGCTCCTTAGGACTGTGGAATTTTCTGGAAGGTGCTCATTGGAGTCAATTTTAGAAAGTGAGCCGCCATTGTGACCTTTGATGGCAGCAACAGTAATGGCTGTCACCACTGTGGCAAAAGCAGTGATTGGTGTTGTGCTGTACAAAGAGCTTGGCTGCACGTGCGCATGTGTGCTTCCCACTGCGTGTGCGAGCAGATGTCTGTGAGTGGTAATTATTGCAGTGCGATGTATTTTAAGGGTGTATTTAGTCGTGAACTTTTCCAGAGGAAAATAAAACCAGAGTTATAGAATAAATCTGTAATATAATTATAATTTTATTGGTTTCTTTTTTCCCCCTCATCCCATTTGGTCCTTCTAAATCAACAATCAGAGAAATTCTCGGAGAGCCGGAGAACCTTCATGAAACAGCAGGGATCTCAGATTAAAATGCCAAAAGACAGTACTTTGCCGTATATCGGAGACATAAATACTTTCCCACACTCATACGTGCTCATAGATAGTTGCCATTAGTGAATGATGTATGTGTTCCTGTGCGTGCATGAGTGTGTAGGTGTATCTGTAATGGGCTTTTTGACTTCGGAGACCCTGGAAGTGGTGGGTCATTAAAGTTTACATAAAAGCAGGCTAAGTAGTAGATGTACAACCTCTCTTTTCAAGCTCTCTCTCTTTCTCTCTCTCTTTCTCCTTCTCGCCACCACAGAGACGGAAAACAAACCACTGAAATGTCGATGGCAGGCACGAGTGTGGGGATCCCGCTAGCGCCGAGCTCCACACTGCCTAATGTCTTTAACGGGTATTGAGGATAGAGGTAAGAAGAACGAAGGATGAGGGAGTGAAAGGAGAGAGAGAGAGGAAACAAGGTATCAAAGTAGACAAGAGAGGAAGAGAGGAGGTGAAAGACTGGAAACACAACATAGAAGGGGTCATGAGTCTCAAATAACAGGAGGTGGAGAGGCAGAAGGTGTTGTGTATGAATGGGCTTTCCTCTCCAGGGCATCCCCTCCATGACTAAGTAAAGCCAGGAGAGGGGAGACCCCAGTTTCCCAAGTTCACCCACCCCCTCCTCACCCAACCTCCGTCTCTCCCTTAACCCTGAAGATGTGTAAAACTTTATAACAGGCTTTAGCGAGGGAGAAACATAAGAAATTCTTTCTTTTTTTTTAACTGGTCTTCTTTTTAAGTTATTTTTTGAGAATAACTCAATTTTAAGAGAATCACTGATGAAGGGTTCAAACATTTTATTTTGATTGAGACAATAACTATTAGTAGGTATCTAACCCCCGAACTAGGAGGAGGGTCACCTGAAACACTTGGTGGCCCACAGGGGATTGCCGGTGCAATAAACTATAAAAAGCAAGAAAATGTGATCACCGTGTGATTTGGGAGAAGAAGAAAGTGAGTTACTTTTGTACTATAAAAATATGGTGATTTAAGAACATACATTTCCCATAAAAATGGTTTTGCCACAAACTTGAAATATTCTGGTGATCAAATATTTATTTTTGTTGATAAAACTGGTGTCTACAATCCTGGAAAAGAAGACAAGTTGGACTATTAAATCAGTATTTACAATATATAGTCAATATCTTTGTAAGTGATAAATTATTTTTGTTGTGGAAAGTAAAGGTCTAGTTTTTTCTGTTGTATGAACATGCATATGGCTGTGTCTTATCATATTTGTGTGTTGTTAGCATGTGAGAGATGGATATAGCTGTTTGCATGGTGCAATAATAAAAACAACATTCATTCACTCTGACAGATAAAAAGACGGGTACCTTCTGTTGTCAGGGTTATTTTTGCCTGTTAATTATTTCATTACCCTGATGAAACCTCTTGGTAACGTTAGTCTTGAATGGTTAAACAGTGCAGATGATGTGAAGTATTTTTGTGGTTAACATGGGTTTGTGACTACCAACACCAGGGAATATAACATCTATGATAAATCCATTATTATTAGGTATTAGCAGAGATTAGAAACATCCTCCTTCAATCCTTCTTCCCTTGTTGCTCATTATCGTCATGGCAGCAGCACTGTGTTTCAACAGACATCAGAGGTTTCACCTTGCATGACCTTTGCATTGATTTAGTGGGTTCAATCAAGGAAATGATAATTGTTATGATCATGATCGTATCACTGTTCCCTCCCACACAGGGAGGAAATGTGTGGCAGAGAAAAAGATGGGTAAAGAAAAGAATGGCCTCTTAACCATGAATCAGTGAATGACAACAAGGATGAGTATCCAGCAGAATGGGTAGAAGAGAAATCTAACGACCATAAGGGTTCAGAGGGTTAAATATGAAAAGCAAAAGTGAGTCTGGTGGGGAGAGACAGCAAGGGAGAGGGAGAAAGTGGGAGAGACGTTGCACATGCCCTGTTTGTGATTCATCCCTTAACTTGTGGCGAGCACCAGTGAACAGGCAATGGAAACTTTAGCAAATGTAAATACGCTCTGGTTAAAAATATAGTGGCTTAATGCACACCACATGTGGCTCTCTGGCAGGGCCTGCTGTATTTTGACGGGAGAGAAGACTGAGGAAACGGGACAGAGTCAGAGAGGCAGAGAGACGTTTGAAAGAAATATTAAGAGGGGAAATTAAGAGGCAGTAAACATGTTCTGTTGACTGCAGCTTACCCTGGGCCTTCTCCACAAACACCACCTTCGAGTCGGGGAGGAAGTTAAGACCACTCAGGAGCATCATTTTGCCTCCCGTGGCAGGGTAACTTTCCACACTCTGCTTCTCCACCAAGGGAAGCTCCTGTGCGGAGCGCTGGGCTATTGAAAAGAAACACACACAAACATATTTCAATATAGTATGTGAGCCCCCATAAACTCTGTGGTGATTTCTATCCACCCCAAGAAGCACAGGCCCAGCTCACAGCCAGTAAAACAGCACTACTTGGTGAGCTAAACAGGCTTATCAACTTTAATATGGTGATATCATGTCCCCTCGCTAAGAAGTTTTCAGCCAACAGCATCAAAACAGGTAGAAAACTGGTCAAAACAATATTTTCATGGTGAGATACTTAATAATCCTTTCACATTAAGATGTCTACAGCCAACCACCTGTCTTGGCTTTATCAATGTGGTTAGCTAGTCACTTTTGACCTCTGGCTGTGACTTCAACGGGTAGAATGGGTCGTTCTGTAACCAGATGGTCGACGGTTCGATCCCAGTCTTCCCCATTCCATTTGCAGAAGTGTCCTTGGGCAAGATACTGAACCAAACAAATTGCCCCTTAAGGCTGTGCCGTTCTCATAGAAAAAAAGTGCTGCCAATAGATGCACTGTATGAATGTGTGTGGGTGAATGTAACTGTGCTGTAAAGCGCCTTGACTGGTCATTAAGACGAGAAAACGCAATATAAATGCAAACAATTTACCATTTAATCTGTTAAATGTGTCCCATTGCATAATCATAGAATAGTGGCTCATTTAAATATTGACCAAAAAAAAATCTAGTGATAAACCCACTCCGATTAATATCCACTTTGGACCATAAGCTATAATGCCAGCTGTAACTGGCTTTTTGGGTACAAATAACATCATTCCTACACACAAATGAATGGCAAAGAAACAGAGGTTTCTTTCAATGGACCCAGTTAACTGTGCCAAAACTAAGGCTGGCAAATGACCTCTGTGGAACCTGTTCTAATATAGTTCTACCATAGTAACTTGTGCACTTAGTCATAAAATGTGAATTGAAATAGATAACACGTGTGTCTGACATCATGTACAATGCACACATTGCTTTGGCAGATTGCTTTGATCATATAAATCCTACTGAGTGCTTTATATAACTTACTGGAGCACTGAATTTGCTCCAGAAAGTGGAGAAAAAAACATAGTAGCTCAGTTTATTGGATTTCAACAATACTGTAGATGCCACCCTTTGCTGGGGTGGGGAGCCAAGAGAAAAGGCGTGCAATGAGTTTATTTCTGAGTGTTAGTGTGCGAAACTTACAGCATTCAATGGCGTTGGAGGAAGCCTGTAGGGACAACGTCCTGCCATTGGGCTGGTTGATGTGCACTCGGAACACCAGCCTCACGCGTGTGTTTTTACGTCCGATGTCTGTTTCGCCTTTGCGGAGCTCAATGTCCGAATTACGCAACTTCAGGATCCCTGCACAATCGATTCTGGGACAGAGGTAGGGAAGGGCAAAAATATAACAACACATTTCAAAGATTAGGAAACCATCTCAGAATATTTTCTAGAGAAAGATATATACAATGGCCGAAACAGGCAGATTTGATTATTTGACTGTTTAACTGAGACATTGAGCAGAGTTGCTGTGCATTAGGATCAGCAGTGACTGCTGGTGTTACAGATCATGCACCAGAGGTTTACTGGAGCATGACCATGTCATTATTAATCCAGCATGTCATCAAAGATAGAGTCGGATGTAAATTACTTCATATCACTGTTTTAAAGGGTCATAGTGGTCCAAGAATTAGCAATTCTCTGGAGGAATCCTCAAGAATGAACACACTGTGACTGAACACGACCACACGAGGTCCCACCAGCAGTCAGCATATACAAACTCATATACTTCATATATTTAGGGTTTTAACCTCTGTTAATCATCACCACATGTAGCTGTAGACCCTTTTCTAAGCTGTCTCTATTTATTTCATTTCACAATTTGGAAGCTAATGGGGCGAATTTTCTTTCCCCTCTCCTAGTGGAAAAAGGCATTCGTTTTCAGACATGCCCTTTCATGAATTTAAATAAAGCTACAGAGGCTGGTAAAAAAAAGTGAGGGAATATGAATAGGATATGGTTTGGCTTTTCAGTTATTTTACATGGTGGCTATTTGGGCACTATTCCTGGAACATGGTAAATGTCAGGTTTTATACCAATCAAATTTTCCCCTCGCTTTGGTTTTTGAGAATTTGAGTAAATGTAAATAAGAAAAAATAACATGTTAAGCTGACTAGCTACTCCTTATCAGCCGTGCATGATGTGTTCATGACACATTCTGTCATGCATAGGTTTTAAAACAGACCCAAGATGCTGGATGTCACGGATTAGTTTTAAGTCCATTTTCATGACCTGTGCAATCCAAGATGTCAAGAGCCGGTACATTTTCATAATGTTCAGATAAAATGAAAGAAATAGTCTTCTCTGCCAGCATTGTAAAACGGCAACTTCAATATATCAGCTAAAACCAATTCTTTCATTGAAACTATAATGATGGGTTTTTTTCTATGTTTTTTATTAAATGACCAAACAGTATGTTGTACTTACTATATTTTGCAGAAGGCAATAAACTACTTGAAATAAGCTACATTGTATGAGTATGAACTTTGCTAGAGGAGAAAAGTAAGACAGATTGAAACTGTCTGAAAGTTTGACTGCAGTTCTCGACTGTCTGCATCCCACACACTGAGCGAATGATTGCTGGCATGAGAGCAGCGAGATGGATGCTGTGTTATCAAGATGACTGTTTAACAGTTCAGTGGAAAGAGACAGTTAAAGGCTTCGCTTCATCTTTGACCTTTCAGATAGTTGGGGAAGAAATAGAGAACTCTCATTCCTCTTCCTTTAGCATGCACACTGACGACAAAAGGGGAAATGAAACTTCCTGTCGAATACTGTTTACAATATCATATTCATCCTAAGGGACACATTAAGTTAAATGGGTGAGGGACGTCCCTAAATATGATACAATATAAGGAATATTTTGGTATTGGTGAAAATGATATAGTAAGGCAGCGTGAATCATCCACTGTCAACCAAAGAATCCCAAGTCCAACCAAGTATACTGTATACTGTATACATATATGTAGGTAAATGGCCTCATGTAACCTATGTTCACATACAGTGGTTTTATCCATTACGCAGAGTTCTGGGCCTCAGTCCAATAAATTCACTGCTCCCTAGTCTGAAAAGAGCCCCAGGAAAGGAGCCACTGCTTGGACTCAGTTTCGAGCACAGCCTCTTGGTTTACTGCAAGTACGGAGGGAGGCCAAGCCTGATTTACCTCAGCCTGGCAAACTTGCTTTTAAAGGTAAACCAAGGTTATATTTAGTTGCGTACTTCATCACACTTTTACACATGGTAAAATGTGCTTGTTTCTGTTGAGCTCACCAGAACTGAGAGAACAGCAACCTTTATTAGCTTGTCAGCTAGCTCATCTTTGGGGCAAACACTGTTGCTTGCTAACGCTTGTGTTATAAGTCCAACATTCAGACGCTTCAGAGTTGGTTAACAATGCTGCTGTTTGTCAGCTTAAGTGCTAATTCCTTTAGGAAAGCTGATGTGTCACAACAATCTAATTTTGATGTTCATTCATACTTGCTCACACAGTTTTATCGTAGTAGGTTCCGTATGGTTATGGTGCTGTCTGTTGTCTAGCAGCTGTTAGGTTAGAAACAGGCCTTTTCTTACCAAGACACTCTGACATATCACTTACATATTTCAGGACCCTGGTCCTGTGCTCCCTGTGTCACTGTACCTCTGTCATGGCTCATACTGAAACTCTCAAATAGGACTGAGCCATTGTTGATGTTAATATTAACACCTGGGCTTCCTCTACTGTGAAAATGTTCACCATCAAAATGTCTGCTCTGAAAAACTCTATTGTTTTATTGAGCATTAAAGTGCAAAACTGTGCTACTTATACCTTTATACACTTTTCTGTGTACCAGTGTGTATACCATCAGCTCGGCACAAATGTTTTCATTGCACATTGGCTAGAGGGACTCTGGTCAGCACGGGTTCCTCTGGCTGGTTATTTGATAAAGATTTTTTTTCTTACTTTATTCTCGTACTATTACGACTTTCTTCTCAATTACGACTTTAGTCTTGTAATATTGTCAAATTATTCCCAAAGTCTCTGTTGAAGTACAAGCCTCTTGCCTGTAGAGTCCCTGAAAACATTGGTCAGAATCAAGTCACCCATGAAGTCAGTTTGTCGACACTGTGCACTTATGTCACCTCCTTACAAATCATGCATCTCTTGGGGTGAGAGCACAAAGTTTTGAAGGCCTATTTAGAAGTGTGTGCTGTACAGTGCCTATCATCAGGTATTCTGTTTGTAGACTCAAAGAGTAAAGTGCTTAGAGAGAAAGGAGTGTGTGTGGGTGTATTTCAACGCATGGGTTACCAGAGAAAAATGTGGAAAGAATAAGATGGATAGGTGATTTGTGGAGGTCTAAGAGCACTCACATGGCTCTCATGTTGTTTTCAGGCAGCAGAGGGATCTCCAAAACTTTGGTGTTGGATTGCATGACTTCATGGCTAGCGGTGGAGACGGTTTTGCCGGTGATGCGGTGGACCTGGTAGAAGGCATGTGGTCGCAGGAGGCGGTCGTCTGCGGTCCCGATGAACAGCTGCAGGGTGAGCGGCTCGCTTTCCATGTAGCCATAAAGCTGTCGGGAGAACAAAGAAAGCCAGGTGAGACGCAACATTGTGTTCTAAGACTCTCGTCGAAGTCAACCCCTTATAGAGACTGAAGGCATATCGGCTAGCGATAGTTAGAGGTACCTGAGAGGTGCTGCGTTCGTTTTTTTTTTTTTTTTTAAGAGATGTTAGAGATCCTTTTTCAGCAATCTTTACTGTTCTTTTTTTTACTGATAGTTCTACATTCTTTTAGGGGAAGGTGAAGAAAAAGTGTTTTGATGTCTCTGAGTCTGCCTGGAGTAGTGATCTCCTGGGTACAGAGATGTGGAGGCTGATGGAGAGGCTGTCTTCCCATCACTTCACTGTTCATTAAAATCTCACTGCTCCTATTAAAAAAAGTGCCCACAGAGAGGCAACCAGTGGACTGTGACTCTGCGGAAAGTGACCCCTTAAAAGACAAAATAAGAACCCAGGACAATCATCTCAGGTATGCCTCAAGCTGTGATGCTCACAGTCATTAAAGTTTATGAAACTGATGATTGGGCTAATAACAACATTCTTATACAAATAAATTGCATATACAGGAAAACACAGACCTTAGCATACATTCAAATCTTTCGTGTCAATAAAAGCAATAATGGCGTGCACATAACCTACCAGTGAACACAATGTTCCTGTGATGAACATAAATCAAAATGAATTTAGAGGTAAATGACTGTGTCTGTATAGGTAGAGTTGAGCAAAATTTACACCTGAATGTGAGGCAAAACACAAAAAAAACTTAATGGAGTTTTTGGCATGCAGATGGAATGCAGCCCCTTTGCCTTTGGGCAGTTATGAACATACATTATGATTTCCATTAAAGCTCAGAGACTGTGTCCCACTGTGATGAAAGAGACTCCTGTATCAGAACCACCACTTCAAACAACTACCACTTCCTCTTGCGGGGCTCCATTAGCTGCTACTGCTCAACTAATAAAAGATCAAATCTTTAAAAAAAATAGAGAAGAAAAGCTCAATGGCCATGCATAGTTTGAAATGTACTGTTGTGTTTGGGGTCAACAGCACTTTAAATATAAACTGCCAACAAAATGCCTGGCTCATATTTGCACAATGTCTAAAGCAACATAATTTGATGATTTAACCAAGTGTATAATGGCTCAAAATTAAAGGCGGGGTTGAAAGTGCGGTGAAGGACAACTGATACTTTGTGAGTGTTGTCTGACCAGAATAATTTGCCAACCAAATGTGGATTTTTGGTGGAACCAAGTCTAACACTGCAGACCTCCCAGGATACACTTTCTCTTCTTCGAAGTGGTCGTATGGTCATATAGGTGGATGTTGGCGTGGGCTTAGAAATCACCCCAAACCTAAAAGCTGAAAACTAAGAGGAGTAACTTATCATCATGTGGACCTCCGTGGATCCACCCAGGTGACTACTTGACCTCACTATGACATTTAGTGTGACAGAACACTTATTCAAGACCACGGCTAACCATTCCATGGCTGCCACAAGACTCCCACAAATTGTTCAGTTACACCAGCGCATCGCTTCAGACCAATTTTCTTTGAGCTACGTTCAAGTGAAAACAGTGGCACTGTTGAATGGAATAAAAGACCCCTGTTGTTTATCTAACAGACTGAGTCATATAAATTCAGAGCACATGTAACCTATGACATAATCGGATTAATGGGTTTATAATTACCTTTGTGAGAGTGGTCAGGGATGGGGGGGTGTGAGGAAGAGGAAGGCTGGTGGAGGACTGGGGAGCTATGTCATGAAAGGTCCATGGAAATTAGTGCTTCAGTGTCTTTGGTTTGAGAACAAATTTGACTGGATAAGTTGTCTGGCCTGATAATTAACATCAAGACTGACTGCCTGTGGGGGTATGGTATGTTTTCCCCCAGTTACACAATTTTCAGTGTTAATTATGTTTAATAAAATTAAGTTATGACTAGTCACTAGAGAAGAGCATATCCACATGTCTCAATAATTTGAGCGCCAGTGGCTGCCTTTGCATTTGATTCAGATATCAAGGGAGTGCAAAGGGAGTGGTTAAGCTAAGGCCGTCATTCATTTCCAGTTCCAACCGTCTATTTTTCTCCTCACCTCCTCATAGTGTCTCTAGCAGCTGTCTTGACCTGTGAGCTAGTCACACATGCAAGTCATCAGTGAGTTAGGCCAAGGTCAGGAGCTTCTTGAAGTCTTGGCATCCCAAGGGACCACTTCATCTATGCAGTGATCTCACCGGCAGACCTCGCTCTGCTTGTTATATTTTACTTATGGTGTCACCAGGGGTAATTATCCATAGCCACACATGCTACCAGTTACTTGTGTATTGACTGTTGAGGGGGCTATGTTGGAGCATGAGGTACAAATCTGAAACACCGTAGCGTTAAATTGCATGAGGTTTTCTCATGATTTAATAAAAAACAGGCCTCCACGCTACAAAGGAGTGTCGTCTGTCACTTTTGCCTTAGCAGACTTCTTGGGATTTCTCAATGACCTCCAACCATTACCTCAGCTGCCACGTGGCGGTAAGGGGGCCTGTATAAGAGATGGCAAGAGGGGGTGTCTTTATCCCTTTCACTCGCCTTGCGGTAGCGTATGATGACGCTGGTGTCCTCACTCAAAGCCATAGTGACCTCATGGAGGAGAGGAAGTGATTAATGAGGTCAGATAGTCCTCCTGGTGACGCTGGTCTTCCCAGCAGCAAAGGAAGGCGGTCTAGTCCCCTCCGGGCGACCCCCCTCGATTCCTTTACCATATGTGCTCCCCTGACCCTCTCCTAAAGGCCCCCACTTCGCTTCTGCTAAGCTCCTGTGACGCTCACACAAAATGCACACCACAAGCAAAGCGCAAAACGCACTTCTTTATTTCATTCTCAAAGGGGAAATAAATGGCGGGGGAAAAAAGCCAAGATAGTGTCGTAAACTTTAAGTGTGGGCCGACGACAGAGGCTTCACACACACCTGTGACCTCGGCTTTGTATTTGTCTGTAATGCTGCCTTCGAGGTTGGACCAGTGAGCCACTAATTTTGACCAGATGAGCTTCTCTTGCTGTAACTGCAGCCTATCTGGCACACGCACCGTATATTTATTTTGAGATAATCGAAACCGAGTCATGGCTTGATTTGCAGCTGTTTCAAGGTGCCAACTTCTGCCACTGTGTCAGCTAGATCCATTTACACCTCCTACCACAAGCCACTGTTGCACGAGCCATTTTTGATAGCTGAGGCTCAAGCAAAACACTGTGGATATGGATATTGTGTAATTGTATGCAGCTGTATTGTCTGGATCAGTTGTGATGATGTGGGGGGGTCGAGCTGAAAAGGGAGAGGAGGGTACATCCCAACCACTTTCCCCCATTCATCTCCCTGTCGCCTTTGGACCATTGCAGATCCATCATCAGCATAGACAATTTCAGTCCTAGGGACATAGCCCTATTTTTTTTCCTCATTTGCTTCAATCAGTGAAAATCAGTTGTGATGAAGTAATGACGTAGGGTTGTTTTTTTTTTTCAACTCCATGTGCTGCCTGTACCTTGCCTCAATAGTTCAAAGAGAGGATTTGATCATGTAATGTTTAATAATGACTTGCTGGTAAATTTGATGTGTCTGGTCTGGCTAGAAATTGAGTGTGAATACACTCCACAGGCCTGCAGTGGGCTGCCTTCTATCCCTCTGCAGTAATTTCATTTCATCACCGCCTGGAGAAATGTCATGACTCGTAGAAGTCCACGTGGCGCAGAGAATTGGGGAGAGGAGAAGGAAAAGGGGACTGGAAGCAGTAGAGGACTGGGCAAACTGAAGCAGGGGAGGTGGAGAACTACAACAGCAGATTTAGGCTTTTTCCCATTATCATGCTCTCCTCTCTCCAGCCTTTGCTATACCCAATTAAATGTACACTCATCCAAGTTGTCTCTCCTTCCAGACTTTACTCTATCACCCTCCTGCCCTGCTCATTTCTCCAGTGCCTCATACTGAATGCATAAGGACGCACGCAATCCTTTAATGTGCAGCATTTCCACGTCTCCAAATGCTGCTGCTTTTATAAGCAACCAGAAGATATATATCCCTCAAAGTTTTTGTTGAACTGAGTACTTTCGTGTTATGTCATCGAGGGCATAGTTTCAAGCACTACCCCATGTCTAGACCAGTGAGGGTCCAAATTCCATACAAAAAAATGGATTTGTTACCAGCACAGCCTACCATAAGAAATATCATCCAAACCTACAGAGAATTTGAGTAAGATGATGCACGGACAATTGCTGTGTCCCCTAAAAGCAAAACAACCACCCGTGTCTTACCTCATAAATCTGTGGGACGTTTGGTTATCACCTCAAACCAGTGAAAACGATGCACATTTTGCTCATTTTTATCCACTTGTTATTAACTGGTAATTAGTGGTAGCCAAATACCAGTGTAAGGGAAGCCCACGCAAATGGAGAACCACAGTTTAAGAGTGGCATAAATACCCCTTTGGGTAATGAATAATAGCCCTGACTAAGCTGTAGCAGCACTACAGGGTACACAGAGCATTTTGAATATCAAACAAGAGGCAGCAGTAGATTTAATGAGCAATTAGTAGCTACAGTATAGGGCGCTTTAGATCTTGGGTTTTCTTTGGGACATTACGCAGCCAGCAAGCACCGGATCCCAAGGTGAAACTGCACATGCAAAGAACTGAGCACATGTTTACCAAGGTCTTTCATGTCGTCGCGGCAGAAACATGCTGCAAACTTGATGTGCATCACATGCAGTCGCGGAGGAACAGAGATGTGTATTAAGTCACGCACACGTTCATAGGGATGATGGCCACATCCTGCTGAAATTACACTGTGTCTGTTGCTGCTTTAGACTTAACGAGAGAGTGGGTGAGAGAGTTTGTGAATGTGTGAGGAGGGAAGCCCTATAGGCCAGTCATTATCCTATATGAACTAGCCCTATGCAGGACAGTGCTGTGTGCTCTGCGATTGAGTTTAATACTCCACAGGTGTTGTTGTCTGCTGTTACCCTGGGCCTGCCGGATGTCTGTGTGTTTCTGAGTTTGCAACATCTTCAACTCATCCCACATTATGATCCGAGCCAGGTCACATCCTCGGTCACTATATTTTCAATTAAAATAATTCGGCACATCATTTTTTTCCACCACTGCTCTCCTCTGGAAAAACCCATCAATCAATGTCACTGCAGTATTCTGAGTGAAGTTAGACCAGGTTGTTGGGTTTCCTGAACACTGCTTCGAAAACCGTCCTGTAAATGTCTCGGCATAGCTGTGGTGAGAGAGGGGAGCGTCTGGAACCGTGCGTTGGGAGCCGAAGGAGTACCCGAGATCCCCTTAATGGCGCTGTGGTCGGCTGCAGTAAATAAAGTGGAAAAGCAGCCACGGGGGTCACAAAGTGGACCAATCATGGGAGGGAAAGTTAAAAGGCTGCGGATGCGGAGGAAGGGACGGAGGGATGGAGTGCGGGTCCAGAATAAATGAATGAGATTTGAAACAGTGCGGAGAGCCGGTGCAAGCAGCAGAGGGGTAATGAGTAGAGGTAACCCATAATCTAGAGGTTTTCACTGGTGTGCGGCTACAGTTTTGACACTCCATTCTCCCCATGCAGCCATCCCACAAGCTCTCCATCCTGCATTGAATGTGTTGTGGTTGATACTGCAGCTTGGGATGATGTCAGACCTTTGCGATACCAAACTTTCCTCTGTGTATATCAGGAAAACACCACCGCTTGTTACTGAATAGTAAAACAACATCGGCAAATGAGCAGTTGAGTATTTTGGTTTAACTATCCGTCAGTCGCTGTCTCTCTGGGGGACAAAGCTAGAGAAACAGTGTATCCCTTCATGTTTTTCATCTTCATCCAGAGATGCTTTCCAACACACATGTCACCATCACTCATTGTGCGTGAGTCTGATCATCCATGAGCTTAAAAAACAATAGAGCTGTGGATGGTGGATGACTGGGCTTTAACCGAGGGAGGCCTGCTGCTGTGGGTTGGGGAGCTGGTTGAAGGATGGATTGTTCACAGGGTGCGACATCATTGGACCCCCCAGGGAGGGAGGGAGGCACCGGTGTGTGGAAAGGGGAGGTGGCGTCCGATGGGCGCTGGGATTCTAAGTCCTATCCCCCCCACCACCACCCCCCACCAAAACAGCCCCAGCACAGCCATGCTCAGTCAACCTAAGGGCCACACAGCCCTAATCAGCAGGATACAGAGCATCTCCAGGGGCAGCTGAGCTGAGCCCCAGCTGCCTGCTGACTCCCTCTGCCCCTTCTCTCTCTCTCTCTCTCTCTTTCTCCCTACTCGATCTAGTCAAGCACAAACACACACTCACACAAACACACACGTAGAGAGACACTTCCATGGCTGCTTCCTACACCCATGCCCTCATGTCATTATTGACTCATTCTCCTTGACTGCATCCACCCATCCAGTGCCTGCCACTCATTACCACAGGGCACTGGGGACCACAGCGTGCCCTATTCTCTAAGATTACAACAACACAATTTCACACAACACCTCAGCAAAGACTAAGACAGTGATAAAGAGTACACTCAGATAAATGAGAAATCTTGCACTCGGACTGTGCAAAATCACTTTGAAGGTACAGTACATTTTCTTCTCCTATATTTTAGCCTCTGGCATGTACAAATAACAGCCTAATCTGTAAAGATTTATCATTCTGCCAACTGCTATGCTTCCCTCCAGATATCCCAATTGACTGCACAGAGCATAAATCTCTCCACACCAAAAAGTAAGGGTAAAATGTAAGCAATGCCAGTAGGGGGGAGGTGTGATGGTAAAGCAGCTGTCATCATATTTTATCCATGACTACTAATCACTAACAATTGCTTGACATACACAGCAAGACTTGAGAAACATCCTTGCAAAGCAATAAATTTGCGGCAATGCGATACGAAATAAACAACCCATCAAGTCATCAATCTAAATCTGGACAACACTGTGGGTTGCTGACTCGTGACTTTTCACTCTCACTCCCAGAGTGAGTCAGAAAGTGGCATTAACTAAATCAAAACAAGCCTCACCTGCCACATGCAGCTGTGCATGGCGAGTTGAGTCTGGTCAGGCTCACGTGGAAGCGCGGGGGTAAAATGTTGATTCACCAGCATGTTGATATACAAAGGTTTGTAATGAAGGGGAATAATTACCTGTATTTACAGAGAAAACCTGAGGGTTGACAGGCCTGTTTATAACACCACCCTGGCCAACAGCTGTCAAGTGCATTTGACGTTGGGCAGGCGAGGATGTGTTGACAACATCTATTTACAACTGTGGCACTAACAACATCTTACACTAACTGTAAAACAAAGACAGAACACCAACCTGAATATTTACTGGTCCAAAACAAAACTTTTCTCTGGCTGCAATTCTGGGTGATAAATGGAATTATAGGATGAATAAAAAAAAAAGCACCACAGATGAATGCCCTGCCATTATTCTTATTTATACGTTTTTAATTTGTATACAAGGCAAATTGACCCACAACCTTAAGGACACACACGTCACTAAATCCCCACCTTCAGTAAACTAAGATGTCAGTGCAGTGTGATGACAGTGAAGCAGAGAAAGGAGCTCTGTGCTGTGCTGCTGGCGAGACTGACGTGTGCTCTTTAAGTGTTCGCCAAGTACAATAGTGAGAGGCGATGGTCCTGCTCTATACTAATTGAGTCAGCATGCACTGCTGCTGGTCAGAGCAGCAGTAGATTGATTCTGCGAACATTAATAACACAGTACACAAGCATATACACTGGCACGGACTGGGGTCTGGATATACTGCACTCAAGGGCTTTTAGACAACTGGCTCTAAAAGTTTGCAACAACATTGGTAAACGTATCATACTTTGCATATGTTTTTCTAGTGCAAAGCAATGGTTTTCTGAAGCAAACTTTAATAAATGAAAAAACAGGCAGATATTTTGAAAGTAAATCATGTAGTTTAATACCAACTCATTGTAATCACTCAAATCTCATCTTAAGATTCATCGACTGTGACAAATTAAAACGTTTAAAAAACTAAAAAGAACAAGAGAAGATAATGAAGATTTCATAGCTGTGCTGACTTTGCTCTGTGAAAACATTCTGCCATAAAATCAGCATCTGCCAAACATCCGCTTTGCTTGTTGTCAGGAGGAAAAAGGAGCTGTTAATCAGCATGCACTTGTTTGCTTGTTAGCACTTGTTCTGTAATGACAGCGAATTATCGCACAGCTTAAAGGCACAAAGCTGACTTTGTGTCGGGTGAACCTCAATTTCTGCAGGAACTCATACCAATAAAATTCAGTAAACAATTGCTGGTGACGTACCTGCACTACAGGGTGTCCTCCGGAGAGCGCCTTCACGGCCCCGCGGCTGCCTTCAGTTTCATAGTGGGCCCTGTGGTGGGACTTGGGCTGCACCTCGATCTGTAGGTTGTACGGGCCGGAGCACGATTGAAGCTGCCAGTCAAGAGCTGGCAGAGATGGGCTGGATTAACATGACAGATTGTTTGTTAGTAGGTTCATGGAATAATCTATAAATACAACAGTTTCCTTTTTTTTTTTTTTACTGCAGAAGGAATTGATATAATAGTGAATTCAATCATATCTAGTCCATGAAAGATTTACACTCATGGTCTGGTAATTCTTTCCTGTTTTTTTTTCAAAAGTGCTTGGAATTGTAGTCCTTTTTGTTTTTTCATTGTAATTAATTAAATTATATTCTTAAAACTAAGTCAGATTAGATTTGCCCAAGTAGGGCCTGTGAGGATGCAGTTTTTCCATGGTTCAATCATTACCAAGAAAGTCTAAATGAAAAAGCTCTAAACTTGCTTTAAATTATCTTCAAATTAGGACACTTAAGTGTAACCCAACTGGCCTGATCCTTCCCCATTTCATCATGGTCCTTAATCTAATCAATTAAACTCACTCGCTGACGTGTGTAATTCCTGGGGCCTGGGTAATAATTAGTGGTCCTTCTTTATGAAAAATAAACGAGAGACGAATGTTCCCTGGTTAGAGTGGTGTGTTTTTTATTATGGCGTGACAGGTGGAAACAGACGCAGGGAGTTAAGAAAGTGACGGGAGGAAAGACATTTCTAGGGCACAAAAACAAATCTCGTACCAGCTGGCAATCAGCCTGTCCTTTGATACAATTATTATCCTTTCCAAATCGATAACTGTGAAATTATAAAACACAGCACACTGGAATTGCAGTCAACAGAGTTCTACAGTTGAATAAGGTCAGCAGCACACTCTGCCTTGGAGCATGATATCGTTCCCAGAGCTACAGCTGGCATCATTGTTCTGGAGACGGGGAGTCAGAGCTTCCCATGTGAACACCGTGGTGATATCTAAACCAAAACAAACATGTGCAAGACAATATTTCTCTGCGCCGGATGCCTGGTAAACGCAAACCCCTGACCTGAAGGGTGGCTCAACTGAAACCAATCTCTGACATCTTTGTGGAACTCGCGGGCTGTTTGTTGACCCAAAACGAACTGATTTCCCCCCGCAGGGCTTTATCTGCCCAGTCAGTGCATGACATCACGTTAGCTCCGCAGAAAGAGATGGGCTGATGGCGCAGCAGGCCAGAGCAGTGAGCCGCCTGATTAACCCGCAGACTGCTTCCCCTTCAGCCAGGCCTGTCACCATCACTTCCTGTTGCTCACTATCTTAATCAAACACTTGATTTCCGACAGGAAACAGTGTTATTGGCTTGGAAAAAAAAAAGCCATGTGGGACACAATTGAAATTGAAAAAGCTTACCTTGCTCAAAAGTAAAAAATCAATGACATAGCTGAGCGCATGCACAATGTGTGTGTGTGTCTGTTATATCGCTATAGCAACAATGGCACACCAACACACACGCACACACACACACAGGGCAACTCCTCTCTGTGAAATATGATTTATGAAATAGTTTTGATCTTCAAAGAGAACTCTTTTGAAAGTGAAGAGCATGCAACTTTTGGATTTCTGCCTTTTGATATGGCCTTTGAAGTTTAAAAACTAAAACAATCGTGTCCTTGCAATAAATAAATAACACTAACTCTGTAGATATAAAGACAACTGCGCAAAGTAGTGGAACAGCTGGATGAATTGTTTTTCTCTTGGACTGTCTGGAAATACGTTGTTTCCTAACGCACAATGCTATAAACCATGAATCTGTCTAAATAAGTAGACTTGCCTCATTGTCTTCTCACAGAAAACAACTGCTGGGTTGGTTTCACATTGAGTGGTTTAGTCATAAACGTTTCATCTTGTGGATTCACATGATTAGCTTTGCTAAAAGGGCCACATAATTTATTGACACAGCAGCTACGTCAGAGCAGCTCCACCTACCTGAGGTAAGGTTTGGGCTTCGACCAAGAGTACGGATGCTGGGGCACATCCAGGAACCCTCCACAGTAGTTCTCCTTCTTGAGGGCCAGTCGGGAGGGGTAGTCCTCATGGCAGAGCTCCCCGTCAAGACCCAGCTCCTCCCCACCAGGCTCCACTTTCAGGCTCATGGAGGACGAGTGGTCAAGCATTGTCTTCCGTGTCTTGATTGGGATTCCCTCCCCCATGTCTATAACTCCATCTGTGGTTAGAGCGTTGATGGCAGCCACAATGGCAGAGTTGGTGTACTGGTTGGTGTTGGCAAGCCAGTTCTCATCTGTGATGCTGACCCTGGGGGAGATATGTGGAGACAGGATGGGGGACTGGTTGGGTGTGCAGGATGTCTGACGGTAGGGGGCACCGTTGAGGCTGTACTTTCTCTTCCCAATTCCTCCTCCTCCACCGATTCCTACACCACCTCCGCTGTAGGAAGGCGAGTTAGGCCTGGACCCGCGAGGTTGAGCCGGCCAGCCATCCTCAGCCACAGCTCCTATCTGAGGGGAGTTGGAGGGTGAATTGTGTGGGGAGCCTGCGGGGCCGGTGGCATGTGGGCAGGACAGGAGCATGGATGAGCCTTTGGGAGAAACACAGGGAGACTGCCAGGGCGAATTCTGTGGGGAGTTTTCATAGTTGTAGAACCCAGACTCATAGGAGGACGCCTCAGAGTTACAGCTGCGTGAGGAGATGCTACTTGCAGGGCTGAGGCAGCTGGGATCACGGTAGCCATCAGCATTGGGCAGTGTCAGTGTGACGATGGAGTTGACGCCTCGTTTGATGATGTGGTCCTCACTGCTGCTCTCTTCTACCTCATCCTCAGGGTACTGGCTGTAGGCAGTGATCTCAATACGGGGGCTCTCCAGGGCTGGAGCCCCATTGGGTCTGAGGCCGTGGGGCAGGTAATAGCCTGATGCTGCATGGATATCATTCTGGAGGCTGTAGCCTGTCTGGTGGCAAGAGGAAACTGAGATGACTGGGCTGGACTGTAAGGTGTGGTATTGGGTGGCCAGACAGGGGTTTCCCATGCCCAGTGGAAGGGACAGGCTGACATTTGGTGTGTAGCTGTATGCATCTGCAAAAAAAAAGATTGAGATAGTTTTACTTTTACTATTATGGTAATAATTATCTCTGATTACATTTTAGAACAATACCCCTACACAACTCCCACCAATATGTCTTGCATAAACTTCCTCACAACATCTGGAGAAGCTTAGCAATCATCTCAAAGCAGTTCCTGTATGTGGCGGCTGTGTATAGTCGCAAAGTTGCACAGCCACTCTATTTGTTTGATCAGTTCATCTGAGGCTCTATTTGGCACACCCTGCTGTCATATGTACTCTACAGGAATTCCTCCAGCAGCGCTGATGGATGCTTTGTTTGATTGATTGCATCACTCACTGAGTGAATTAGGCCCTCCCCTGTGGAAAACTGACAGCACTCTCACATCGCTCTGAGCTCCTGATTAAGACGGAGAGAGTTTGCTGCAGCGTTACACACAGATGCGCCCGTGGCAAACAGAAAACAATGGGCGCCCGCAAGTGAGCACACAAGGAAATCGCAGGCAGACAAGTGCAGTGAGATAAAAGCTCAGTCAGTGGAGGCACGTATATCCTGGCAGGTAGCCACTTCAGTTAGCTTTGTAGCAGCTGGCTGCTGCTTCAACAGCTGTAAACCTCTCGTCTGCTTTTTATTGATAATGTCAGTGAGGGTAAAAGTGGTCACAGAATGAAAAGGATTCAGTCTGAAACCCAATGAAGGGCATTCCCCTTGTTGCAGCGTGCTATATTTGTTAACCACAATGCTGCGCATCACATGAAATGATGAATCTGTCTCACCGCACATAATGTGGGTAGGCAGCCTAAAAATAGTTTCTGAGAATCTATTTTCAGAGGTGATAATGTGATGTGCACGAAAAAGCAGATAATATACATGCATTTTATAGAAAATCCCATCTGAGATTTTTGCTTCCTTTTAAAAATTGGATCACTTATTTTTCACAAAAAAGGGTCTTAAAAATGTGTTTTTTGGCTAGCAGAATGCTAAATGGCAGATCCTTAACAGTCTTTTAACCACAAACAAAACTTCCATATTGCCACCTTTCTCAGGCTTAGTCTTGACACCACGGCTGAACTCATATCCCTCATTCACATATCTGATATATAACTCTTGTTGTACATGCTGTAAACTCATCTCTGTCCCACTGATTATAAACTTGAACTATAATCATAACTAAAACTAAACTACAAAGACTGGCAGCTCTGTCTCCTCGATTCTTTCCTCTGGATTTCTAGTGCTGAACAGATGATAATCTCCTGCCCGCTCCACCCGTCGTGACACACCTCCTCACTTCAGGCCTGGCTGACTTTGCTTACAGTCTCAGCTGTTTCTTATTTTTTATCTTGAACATGTGTGCAATACAGCACTTCTAATACCCACCCAAACACACTGAGGCTGTGTGTCACTCCTGTGTGCTGCACAGTCTTGAAACTCTGGGGTCACATGTGTGCTGAGCAAACAAAATTATACCAGATCATAACTTTTGGGGTGAAACAAATGAAAGAAAAAGAAAAACTGCTCTTGGACTCAAGGCAATGCGTCTGCAATTGTTTGCAGTGTGCTCAAAATGCTGCGTAAGCAGGGTTCATTTGAAAACACTGAAGATCACACAGATTATAGCATGCTCTCTCAGTCCTCAACCATTTTTGTCAATCATGTTATCACGATCAAAACTCTCTCTCTCTCCCCACAGCCAAACCAGCGTGACTAAAGAATAGATGGGTTTATCCACAGGGATTGTGGTCTAGGCTGGGCTCAGACTGACGGGACCTCAGGGAGAGATAGGGGGTCGCCCACAGAAGTCATCCGCAGCCTGTGGAACTAAGAACCCTGGGGCCACTTACCGCACATGGCTGACTATGGGCTAAGGCAAAACACCAGCGGAGTGTGTCTGTGTGTGCTGGTGTGCTAGTGTGTCTGCACGTCTGAGTTTATGTGTGATAATAAAGCAGCCCTCGGCATATTGCTGAAGCTGTGTGTGGTTCAGCATGTCTCCATGTCAAGCATGCTACCCAGCATCCCTGAACGCTCAGATCACATCTCTCTCTCTCTCTCTCTCTCTCTCTCTCTCTCTCTCTCTCTCTCACACACACACACACACATACACACGTTCTTGTACTTATATCTTAGTGAGCCCCTTACCCTAACCAGTACCATCAAAACAAAATGCCTGAGCCTAACCCTAACCAAATTCTAACCCTAACCCTAAAACCAGCCCTTTGAAGTGAGGAGTTAGGACTGGCCAAAATGTCCTCACTCTGTAAGGTCTCTGCTTAAAATTGTCCTCACAAATACACACACACACGTCTGTTACCAATTATAAGGCTTAGGACTGAGGGACTGAAATGAATAATAACACAGCTCGATCAACTGAAACCTCAAAGACAAAATTAAATTCTAAAAATCCACAAAAAAGTTACTTCAGTGCTGGCAGACTTGAGACAAGACCGACTGTCAGCGGCTTCTGATGGACCAAATCAAATTCTGATTCCATGACTGCTCAATCAAAGAGCTGAAAAAAATAGGCTTCCTTTTAATGGCTGAATCATCATCTATGCTTGAGTGTCTCATATAAGCAAAGCATAGAAACCTTAGGAACTCCTGGGGTCTGCTCTACAACTGACCCCTGACCTCTGACCTCCCAGTGCACTGGGAGATTGGACATTTTCAATACTATAAAAACATATTTGAATTTAACATACGTCTAACCATAAGGAGAGCAGGGGGCAGCAACAGTTTCACCCCGTTTACATACATTGTGCATGGTGAGAAACACCTGCAGGCACAGCTGCAGACACCTAATGGTGTGGATGCCACTCAATTTAAAAGAGTGACTGTGTGTGCAGAAAAACAGTTAAGTGAGATGTGTTCAAAATGCAGTTGGTGGCATCCAAATAATATACAACATTAAAGCTGTATTTGTAGATGTTTCCTTAATAATAATAATTTGAATGGTGTCAATGTATTAATGACCGAATAATATATTGTCACTTCCTCAACAGTGATTCAAGTTTGCATCCAGACACTTCTAGTTGAATTAATTAATTGATTTAATTATTTACTAAAACGTATTTAACAAAACAGCAGAAAGTTGCTTAAAAAAGCAGACCTCTGAAATAGCTGACATGTAATGTATGAAATAATAACAGCAGTTCAGTGAAACTTCGAAATTCATATTCCATTTTATGAAAAACACTGAAGATAAAAGTTTGCATTAAGTGCAGCACCTAATGGCAACAACACACCTTAAAGTCTCACTTTACATGATGCCCACAATGAACAGCAGCTATCGCGGAATCACACCGGAGCTGCAAGGACTTACCTTCCTCTGCAGACTTCATGTTGGCGGGGACAGAGGTGAGACACTGGAGTCCTCGCTCCTGGCCGGCTGCTGCTCCAAACCTCAACTTGGAATCGACGCTCAGGCAGAAGACGGTATCCTGCATTCAACAAGCGATGCGCAACTTTCTCCGCTTGTGAGGCTGTTAACAGGCGAACCCCTTCACCGGCGGCAGTACTGCGGGACTGGGTGCACTTCACACACCATTCAACAAAAGCATAGTTTGCAAAGAAAAGCGAGAGTTCAAGTTTGTACGCGAAACGCGGCGCAAGGCTGTGCGCTCCAGACGAGCGGGGACGCACAACTGCTGGATGTGGAGACCCGGCACAGGTCAGGAGCCGCGGAGGGGAGCGGGGGTGAGGTGAGTGAGTCGGGCTCTCTTCAGACCCAGTCAAGGGTTTCAAGAGTCTCCCCAGGTCGATGACGCAGCGTGGTTTGTCAGAGGGGCCGGCTCCGGTGCTTTTAAAGCTGGAAAACACCCTCCGTCCTCCCGTCAGCGCGCCGCCCATCAAGGGATGACGCGGGCGGCTGGACCGCCTGGTGATGTCCTCCACCCTGGGATGCCGTCCGAGGGGCTGCTGGGAGGTGTGCGAGACACACGCACGCACACGCAAGCGAGCGTGCGTGCGCGGGGAGAGAGAGAGAGAGAGAGAGAGAGAGAGAGAGAGAGAGAGAGAGAGAGAGAGAGAGAGAGAGAGAGAGACCTAACCCCAAAGTTAGGTATATTTGAACGGTTCCACTTTTGCACCGTTGCATCCATGATTTACTACTATTATTACAAATTCTAAAACTGTCCATAATAACCTATGAAAAGGTTTAACTTGTAGAAGTCATAGTTTGCTGGATACAAATAGCACAAAGTTATTTATGAAGCATTTTTTTGTTCTTTTACATTTGTTTTATACTTCAAGGTAATTTAAATATGTTGACTCTTCTGGATAATCCAGGTGCTTTACCTCTTTGGCCTAAATTCTACAATGCATAATACTAGTTTATATGTATTTATATATGGATTACATAGATGCAGTGAATAGAATTCTTCCCCGTGTCCTTGTGTAGCTGACCCTGACGTTTGACTTCCCTGCAGAGGAGGGGGAGGACGAGGGCTGCCCCTGAAACAAATAACAAAGTTTGGTAATTCAGCACATCCACTGATATAACTATAATGGCCTCCCTCGTTAACATTGGCAATTGTGTTATTATCTGATCATTAACATTATTCTAACATTCAACCTATTCCCTCGTGATTAAAATCAGAACTCGTATGCTATCAAATTTCATTTGCAAATGTGTTTTCCTCGTGTTTGAGGGAAATATGGTTTCACAGCTTCACCCAAAATAACCATCCTGAACCACTGACAGCGCAAACACACCGTGTTCCTCATCTCCGCTTTCCTCTACTCTCTATCAAGTCAATCCCCTGTGAATCTGCGGACACAAGCTCTAGTGCTTTGCCTTTGCTAAAGGAAAATACTGAGGTTCCCTTTACAGCTTATTTCCTTAATTGCACTCCTATTACCATTAATCAAACGTAATAGTTCCCATTGTATGATTCTGATGTTATATTATGGCATTACAAACTGCAGAAAGGTGACACACATGAAGGTGTTGTTATTTGACAAGATACGGTCAGATACTGTATTTTATAGATTCATGGCAAAACATGTCTATACTGTATAAACCTTTAAATGTACTGTACATTGCTGAGCATTGAAATGCCACTTATCCTTGGTTGCCAGCTGCAGAGATTACCTAATGGGAACACTTAAGCAGTTGGCAGAATAATGGCCACTGTAAATTTACACCGATAAATGAAGTTTCACTTTGCAATGATATGTCCCATTATGATTCCTGTTGATGTTTTTAAAATTAACAGCCTAATGTGCGGCAGAGTTTACCCACTGAATGCACATCTTTCAGCATTTACAAAGCCCTGACAGTCTTCATGTGGATTCCAAATAATCTGGAAATTATAAAGAAGAGTAAAAAAAAAAACTCAGCAGGAATATGACTGAGTGCTGGTAGCTGCCATGAGCGCAATTAACGATGGCTTAGACAAGCTACAATGTAATTCCTTTTGAATGAGGGCCAGATTTCAAGAAAAAACAAAAAAGACTCCCGTGAGTCTGAAATGTAGCTGGCAAGCTCGGGGATGATCACACATAATCAGAAGCAGACAGCCTGTTGGGGGCAGGCGGGCTGTGGGGCAAGCGTGAGCAGACTGCATGGGGGGAAAGTAATAGTACGCTGTGTTTTCTTTGCCTACAGTAGCTCTCCGGCGTCAGCTGCGGCTTGGCCAACGAGCGCGTGTGAGGTCAAAGATGAAAAAGCAGCATCACATACTTTGGGAGATGAATTACGATGCAAAGAGGCGGTAGGAAAAAAGTAGCTGCACGACTGATTGGCACTGTCAGGGGGACGGGGCTGCGCTGGTTGCTGAACAGCTTTCAAACTCTGTGGTGGGGCACGGCTCAGTGGCAGTCTGAAGGCTTATCTTGATGGATTCTGTGCTACGGAGTAAAGAACCATTAGCTTTGTCTGTCAACAAAAGTCAGGGCACCTCAGACCATCTCAGTGGTGACAAACATTATAGCCACAATGTCATTAAGCACTCGATACTTCATTAAGAACGTGCCTATGATGTAAAAACCTGATGCTTCTCATAAAGTATATATATGTAGTACAACTTTACCTCTACTTCAGGATCAGTTCATAAGTCGGGCAGCGTCTTTCTCAGCAGTGCGATTCAGGCTCTGGTTCAAATCCCCTCTAAGGTTTAACTGTACGAGGTAAGGATTTTATGTAAAAGAACATCCATACTGAGACTGTGTTGACTTGCCAAGATAAGCCCTATCGTGGTGGTCACATCCACATTTGCAGAAAACAGCCAAATCATAACTTAACAGAGGTTCAAATTCAAATTGTGTCAGCAAGTGCTGACTGAGAAAAAACCGGACTGACTTCTTACAAAGTCACCACAGATGGGCTGCAACGTTAACTCTCAATGTGCATTTTGAGCTTCTTTACATATGGTGTACCCCAGGAAACTGATTGTCTTGAAAAGGTGAGCAAATCTAACCCTTAAGCTGCTTTCAGATATGCAATGAACACAAACGGACCAGACATTGTCTGAAGTGTCTCTTGCAAGCCCCCTAGTAAAGACTCTGGAGAATGTCCGAATTAGCTCATGTGAGAACACAGTAGGAGATTGTCCAGAGGATTCACTGTGACCAAGTGTTGATGATGTTTCAAACATGAGATAACATAAATAAAACTACAAAAAACTAAAAAGCCAAAAGAATACAAAGATCTCTGGATAAAAAGAGGTCACTTATACATAGAAGACGCTGAAGACCAGATGTGCCATAGACAAAAAACCTGCTATCTCCGCAGTGGAATTGATATGTTACTCAAATTGTTATTGTATTGTTATGTCATTTATGCTGCACCACCCCTCACCTGAACGCTTCAGACATTTCTGTGTTTTGAACGTGACTCTCTTCTCCCTGCTGCGTTATTTATGTGTAAAAGGCAAACGCTGGAGAATCACCAGAACCGATTGTGTGGACATCCGAAGTTCATGTCTGAAAACTGCTTTGTTCTTGAGTTGTGTTTGCTTTAAATCTACTTGTTAATTTCACTCAAAACTTAATTGTATTTACTTAATTTTTCCAAGTTGTTTCAGCTTAAAAATGGCAAGTTAAATTAATTTGTCTCTTTGAATTCAAGTAAAACAACTTAGTCTGATTTAACTGTTGTGTTTACTCAGTTTATATCTAGATTTGTTCGCAATAGACAAATAGCTTGAGCTTGGCTCTAATCATTATCCATGACGACAATACTTTCCAGTATGATGCTGTGATTGACTTAAATTTCAGAAAGGCAAGAACTCAAGGCTTTAGAGAATTGCTCATTTTTGTTTCCCTATTCAAAGAACGCAACTGACCTTATGTCTCCAACATTGTCTATCCACCCAAAACTTACTAAAATACCAGGCTAGTTCCTATACTGCTTTATTGCACATGTGCACAGCAGAGCTCTCAAATTCACTCCAGGAACACATGTCCAATTTATTACTACCAGTGCTAACCAAACGTAGAGAAACCAGTGTATAGCTGCCATTGCTGTTGTTTCTGGTGCATGCTCATTACACAAAGCATCAGTGGGCATACAAGAAGTAAGCTGTGATGTCCTAATCATTTACGTTTTTTGAAATCTGCCCTTTGTGGAAAAGGTTTGTTTTGTAAAATATCTACATAAGTGTTGACAGGGCATTAGTATTATATCTGTTATATTTTCTGTTTTAGGCAAGTCAATTACTAACTTTGCATGAGTTGAATCATCTGGATAGAGAGAACTACTCACAAACAATAACATAACATGAGAAAGCAAGGGTGTTACATTTTACAATGTACTCGGTTCTGTTCTGTGATGGGCTTCAAAACATCTATCCTCTAAACAGGTTGTATGGTTGTGTTGAGGAGTTGGCTTCACGTTAAATCTCCTCTGGAAATGTTAGATTATAATTTATAGCTCTACTACATCTGGCCCTGTGACAGTGCACATACTGAGCAGCCACAACATGTCTGTGGAGAGCATTAGAGGCATACTACGTCTCGCGCTCAGATTTATGGCCAGCCCGCTCCTTGCTCGTGTGTTTCACAGAAAATCATCACAGCTCCCGTTTTGTAAACAGCAACATGCTGCTTTCATTTACACAGATTGAGATGTTGCTGTTGTCTTTGTTTCTTTCTTTTCTTTTCTTTTTGCTCTTTTTCTCACTCAGGCTGTTTGTGATACAAACACATCGTTACGTGCCAAGAACAAGCTCAGCAGTGTCCAATGGTTCTCTTGCTTTCTGCTCTTGGTAAATTGCTTGTCTCTGGTACATCACTGTCAAGGGAGTGGAAATCTTTCCCTCTGAAGCAAACAGAGCTGATGATATGATAAATGACAGGGGTGGGTTTTTCAGTGTGAGTGCTGTTATTATTGCCAGTTTACTACCAGTGGTTTTGCTCGGGAGTCAGGCAACATGTTGGCATGGTTAGACCCATTTCTTAAAACTCTCCATAAAAGATTTACGCATAAAAACACTGACCAAAACTTGACAGGTATAAATAATCACATTTAAAGCTTCCAAGTTGTGGGTTTAGTCCTGTCATATTTGTTTGTCTAGACAGCGGGAATGGTACCACATGGAAAAAAAGTTGCTTGAGGCAGATATTAATGTGGATACGGACACTAACAAGACATGTAAATGCGGAGAAGTGCAGGAAAGTGTGGGTGAATCTCTTAGATACGTATAAATTCAAGGCTGCAAATCCAAGTTCTCCCCTCAAAGCTGCAGTTAATCCTCTCTTTTTACAACATATAATTCATGTTTGACATATCCGGGGAAATAAGTACACTGGCATCTTGGGTTCTCTACACTGTTATTATCTATTTTTTAAGTTTTTCTCTGTGCTGTAACTTGAATCAGACAGCATTTAATAGCTGTAAACACTCATTTGTGTGCACTCTGTTGATACAAGTTTATTACTCAGCCACGTTTATCCCTGCAGCATCGAGGAAGTAGCGACCCTAGCCCCAGACGTGGTTACTAGTCATCTCATTTGATGGTTGTCAATGGTGTTAAATGAAGAAGTTTGCGGTTAATGAATGCAATTTGTGAATGGCCGTGGTCACTTCCATCCTTCCGTCTGGTGTGAGTGTAGCACACATGGACAAGTTGTACGCACTTCCCCACTTCTCCTTTTTTCTCTGTCAGTGTGTAGGAGCTTGGAGGCGCATACTTCAGCGCTCACAATGGAGAACTGCTCGGAGCTATCTTAGGCATGTCTGGACACTGCTGTATGTTTAGCTACTGGCTTTTTTCAGAGATTCCTCTTATGAACAGGAAGTAATGTACATGTCTGGCTTGTAAACCGAAGGAGCAGTGGCCGTCATTGTCACACGGACATTGACTAAGATTTGAGTGCTGCTAGAAAATGGGGAAGGATCAGTGGGAGGCTGATAGTTTGTCACTGTTGTTTACATGATGCACTGAACATCGGTCTTTTCATTCACATGTGTCATTTGCTGGGGTAGAGTCCAATTGAATAAACCACTTACACCTATTGCCACCATTGACTTTATATAAAGATGGACAGCTCGTCTCCACTTCCTCCCACTATCCAGAAATGATGCCAAAATATCCCTGATACAAAAGTTGGAACCAGAGTCTGTGCAGTGCTGTTCGTGTGATGGAGCCAGTGTGGTGAGGTCCCGTCGATACACGCACTCCACCTATCACAAGCCAGTCCCAGCTGTCAATCATGACATTTCACCCTGTTTTTATAGAACCAAACCTACCTAAAACTAAAACTACCACTACCTAAAATGACAAATCCAACCTTTGAGAACAAAAAAATTTGACTTTTTAGTTTGGTCCCTGTCCCATTCAGAAAACCTGCCCACAAATGACAGTGAAACCGCTCTGTGCTGCCATTTTGAGAGTGTCGCCGCCCAACCAGGTAGGAGCGTTACCCCTGGCATGGTGCACCCCCTGAAATTGCCATGTAGCGTTGCGCTCAACAGTTCAAATTACTTGAACTTTGACCCAGTGGCCACTGACCTTCCAAAGAACACAACAATTTCATATAACTGTATCTGATGAAGTCTCAAGTAAAAAATGAAATTCTTCAGCATTTCCCAAACTCTATAGCAAGGCAATAAAGTAAACCACGATCTCAACAGGAAGAGTTATACACCCAAACTCCTCTTGATCTCCCTTTTTCAGTGTCTGGTCTGAATGGCAGTTGCCAGGACTTTCTTTTGAAATACATCTTACACAACCATTGACTGTTATGCTGCCTTATACCTGCACTGTTCTTTGGAAGTGTCTGTGCCCCATGCTGGGTCCTACTGAGTGGTAAGCGAAGACCAAGGTTCTTATCAAGTGCAGGCAGCTTAACAGGGAGAAGGTAGGTTTTTGACCTGCAGACACTTTTGTTTCTTTTTTGGGTATCAGTCATCATCCAGCTCCATGTTGTCTACTTTTAATGAAGCTCCACAAGGTGGAAATATCTGAATTTTTATTGTTTTTATTTAACTAATGACCTATTACTGCTCTCTCTCTCTCTCTCTGTTGTTTTCTCTCTGTCTGGTTTTGCTGACAGTGTGAGTTGTGATAAGAGCTCCACCATGGGTACTGTATTGTACCCACATGTGTAGCTAATTCAAAACCTGTGGCCAATAACAGTTTCTATAGGTCAAAGACATATGACCTATGAGACAATTTTCCTACACCACTTCTAACACAGATAATTACTCAAGCATGACATCTGAGGGGGGCTGTATTGTCAGTTTCAAACAAAACAGTATGATATAAGCAATGTGTGTTTTTTCCCCTTCCTCTATCAAAATGTGTATCTATTCAGTTTTTGTTGCATCCCAGTAATGGTTATGGGATTATGAAGGCGGATGGTTTCATTTTTCTAGCCTATGACTGTCACATACAGGTCCATTACAATGATTTAAACCCAGGCATATATGCCAAGGCCACTTTTACTGCAGGGCTCTACAGCTTGGCTGTGCTACATTAAAACACATTTATATAGACCAGCACAGCCAGGGTCCTGGTAATGTGAAAGGGTCATTCACAAATCTGAGCTCAATCTCCATGCATCTTGAATCATTTTGTCAACTAAACACTGAGAGGTGATTTGTCACAGGTGCTTATAGTTTCCATTTAGAAGATGACTGGATGGGAGGTTTAGTGATGGATAATGAATGTTATTTAAAGAAATACACAGTGCGCTCAGCTAATTCCAAATGCATACAGGGCATCAGAAAAAGAACTGACTGGATAACAAACATTCACTGAACTCAAGGCTGCACGGTGCTACGATTGCAGGTGACAGGACCACTGCTGTGAGCTCTGTTGTTTATTGTTTGGATAGAAAATTGGTCCCATGACACAAATCACTTAAAGGAAATACATTTACTCACTGATAGGTAGATGAAAAGTTCATGACAACTTTCATATCGTAGCGTTAACTATGGAGACTAGAAGCAGGAGGAAATCGTGAGCATATCTCGGTCCAACACCGCAACCTTGCGGTAGCTAGACTCCAGGAAGTCACTGGACCCTGCCAAGAAACAGTCTGGCACATTAAAGCAAGAATTGCTGTTTTTTTCCCCCGCTTCAGTTCATAAATGGATATTATTTTCATGGATATTTAATTTAATTCTTTATCTTTGGACAGAGTCAGTCGAGTCGCTTCAGTAGAGGTCCCCCTGTCCATTTATTTGTTTGTCTTTCACCTCAAACAATCCTCCATCCTTAATGGTCTGATTGGCCTCAATAGTGTTTCACACATTCACAATCCCACGAGGAAAAAATAAGAATTGATGACCCCCCCCATGACCTTTTTATTTACTGGCACCATATCAAGCCAACCTTTCAATTTTCAAATGGACCTGTTTCTCCTGAGCCTTTGCTCATAAAACACTATATTTGCTGTGTGCTTTCCTGCTCCCAATAGGAGGAAACCTATTGATTTTGGTGACCTTTTTCCTTGTGGCCAAACTTTGACCAACCTAATGTTGCCACTCTGTCATTTACACTTTTATGTTGACTGTAAAAAAGCAAAAGCTTCAGCCCTTGCATAAGATTACATAGTTTTAAGCGTTGTCTTGTTTTGCTGGTTTGATTGAAGTGATTTATTGGACGTCCACTGTAAACCACAAAAAGGTTTCATGGATTTTCCTCCATTTTCTTCTTGTCAAATGAAAACTACTGCAAAAATGGATAGATTCTAGTCCAGGCAGTCTGTACCACCATAACTCAATCAGGGATCTATAAGTGTGACAACTGATTGACAGTAGGATGATTTCAATTAAAGTTAGTGCCCTTCAATGCCTCTGGCTTGATGTTCAGGACCTTTGCACAGAGACAGAGAAAGATTGAAGCAGGTCCTACACTGCTGCTGCTGTGATTCTGTGACCTTGGTGTTGGTATTGACATGTCATAAAGTGATTAAAAATAGCTTGATCCTGGCTTACAGTGCTGCGGCAATTCACACTCCAGTCTCTCTGACGACAGTCTTTCTGACTGGGGAGTCATGAAAAAAAGAACCCCCGCTGGACATTTATGTGGAGGGGGTCAACTGAAGCACCAGCCGGCGACTTCTTCCTCTTTTTTTTTCTCCCCCTTTCCTGTCTCTAGTCAATGCCTTCCTTTTCACTGCCCCGCTGATGGGATCCCCTCGTCTGTTTCCTGCTGTTTGTGTGGGTTGCTTGGAAACCATGGCAGCTGTCCAGTTGGGAGGGATTGGTTTTACTGGGGTGACTTGGGGGTTTGAAAGGTTATGAGGTCAGCATATGGGTGGGATGCTTTACAGTTTTTATGTTGGCATTATGATATACAGGCGAAAATAATGCCTGGTTCCACTAAATTGGTTTTAAGATAAGATAAGATAAGATAAACTTTATTGTTCCAACACCAGGGGAATTCCCTTGTTACAGCCGCAGACAAGTCAGAACAAATTAGACAAGAGGGTAAAAATATAAAAGAAGTCAAGACAATAATAAAACATTTTCAAATTATTATTATTAATTTTTTTTCAGTAAATAGCAGTGTACAGGATGATTGCACAATAATTTAAAAGCATAAGGTGATATTGAGATAAGTAAAAAGAAAACATTTGAATAATATAATATGATGTATGATATACAGGTAATGTGCAGATGATACTAATATACGTTTGCAAAAATACTTTTTAGTTAATAATAGTCACATATTGTAATAAGACAGCCAGTATTTATTTAACATTATGGATGCTGTTGTCGAGTCTGACTGCGGTGGGTATCCTCCTTACATTGTGGGTGCAGCAGCCTGCTGCTGAAAGAGCTGCTCAGGGTCTCCACAGTGCCATGTAGGGAGTGAGAGGTGTTTCCATGATGGATCTCAGCTTCGCCAACATCCTCCTCTCAGGCCCCTTCCCTAGTGAAATCCAGAGGGTAGTCAGGACCGAGCTGGCCCTCTTTACAGAAGATGTACAGAACTACCTCACAGAGCTGCTCTGCACAATCCCTGAGTAGTCTGGAGCTGATGCCAACTAGGACCTGTAGCCTTTCTGGCCTTGATGGCGGATAATAATGTGATAATAATGGCGGATCCTGTATCGTGTTGGCATCTGATAGCGGTGGTGGACCAAGATCGAGGTGGCAGCTGATGGTGGATCCTGATGGCGGCAGTGGATCATGATTGTGGTTTGTGGTGGCATCCGATCGTGATGGTGGATCCTGATCGTGGTGGCTGCTGATCATGGCCTATGATTTCAACAAGACTGCTTGATATACAATATGTCTACTCAGATACTCTACCATTAATCACAATAATCCATCAATTCATTTACCTGCCATTATGCTTCAAACTTTTTATTCTAACCAATGCTGTAAATACCCTTATCTTTCTGATGTTCTCCATTACACGTGGCATCTATTGCTCTTCTGTCCGTCCTGGGAGAGGGATCCCTCACATGTGGCTCTCTCTGAGGTTTCTACCTTCTTTTCCCCTGTTAAAGGTTAGTTTTATTGTAGTTTTTACTTACTCTTGTTGAGGGTTAAGGGCAGAGGGTGTCACACCTTGTTAAAGCTCTATGAGACAAATTGTGATTTGTGAATATGGGCTATACAAATAAAATTTGATTGATTAATTGATGGATCCCTTTCAGCTCCATCTTCACCTGGCCATAGGTTAAGCCCAATTCATGCATCTGCGTCGAAAGCTACGCTGTAACCTAGGTGTAGACGTGTACCCAACACAGATCCCTACGCCCTACCCTGACGTTCACCTACCCAAAAATGTAACAACACATTGAGGAAACCAGAAGACACTCAACACGAGCATAGAAACTCACACACTGGCACACAACTATGATTGCTCGGCCCCATGCATAGGATATGTGTGTACCTACGGCCTAGCTTCAACACAGAAGCATGAATTGGGCTTTAAGGGGATAGTGGGGGTCGGGGGTGACTCCTAAAGAAGGAAAGGGTGGGGGGTGTGCAGGTGATGATGTCCCTGCTGCTCTGGGGAGGAGGGGGGAATGCGTGCTAGCTGCAACAACAGGTCTGGGCTCTAGTGGGTGGTTGGGGGAGTGGGAACAGAATCAAGTCGGATGTGAGCACACAGCAGGAGTTCCCCCGCTGGATTCACCATGAGAGAGTAGGGGCGATGATCAAGCTTCTAAAACTTGACAGACACAAAAAAGAAAAAGACAAGAAGAAAACAAATATCTCAGAGAATACTGGACTTTATGAGCAAGGTGACCAGTACACGGCTTCATGTGTATAAATGTGAAACTTTTCGCCAACACATACATGACCAGAACTTTATAGGATCCCAAAGTCCTGATATCATCTCTAAGCCTGCATCACTAGCTTCAGTAAAACAAAGCAATCTCTCATTGAGTACTTCTTTCATCAGTCTTTCTGGAATAAAACGTTTGTCCCAGTGGTTCACTATTAGTGATTTAAGAGGATTCACAAGGCGTGACTTGGATTCAACCATAATATTTTCTTTCTCAACACCCTTTTCTTACTTCATATCAATCATATAAATTCATGCCTCTACACTCAGTTGGCTGTGAAACAGGCTACTGTTACAGAGCTGCATTTTTAGTAATTTGCACTATTACAGTGTCAGCGGGGTTTTGAATTAAGTTTTCTTACTGCTGTAAAAGAGCCAAGAAGTTTTATGTCAGGCCTCCAGAAGGTCAGTGTTTGTTTTTCAATCAGAATCTCTATTTCAATTTGATGTATTGTTTGCCAGGCTGCTCTTATATCCTCTTGTCACCACAATTACCATTATTATCTACAATTATTATCAACAATACTATTCTGCTTGAATCGGCCATGTTCAAATTCTATCCAAGACAAAGTAATGATTCTTATTGTGTCTTACTAATACACTAACACACAAAGCTGTTTTCAGACATGACCTGCAGAGTTTACCAGCAGTTTGCTTTTCACACACGCAGAAGGAAGTTCTCTGCACAGACGCGTTCACAACAGCAACAAATCCTCCGCAGTATTCAGGTGAGAGGTGAAGCAGCCGGTCGCAGCAAACAGAGACAGGAAGTGACATTTTAACTCCGTTGTGGTTATTTCCTTGACAACACACAGACACCAGTGTCAGCGCTTATTGCCACAAACTCTCTTGACATCTTCGTTGGTGTCTTCTTTGTGTACGTCACACCTTTTTCACCAGGAGGTATTTGTTTTCTTTTATATATTTTTTTATTTTTGCATTTGTAGTGTGTTAGAAGAGTCATCAACCCCCCTGTGAATCCAGTGAGATCTCACATCAAATTCTCCTTACTTTTCTGCAGACTTCACACTAGCAGGCCAGGCAGAGAAATCCGCAGAAACTTGCACCTCCTCCAGAGAGAATACGGAGTATCTGCGGAGTGCATGTCTGAAAGCATCTTTTGTTTAGCACATGCACACAGCAACAGCACATGCTAACCCTTGTTATAAACGTGATTCATGCTGTGTCGTTAGTCAGCCATCTCTTTTGATTCACCTCCATCTGGCTCTTATGCGACAGGGGTGAGAATGTATCACATGAGGAATAAGCTCCACAGTGGGTTCAAGTGTGTGATGACTCCGCTGAGGCATCACATGTGTGCTCCGATGGATGTCAGGTTTACATCAGGCAGTTTTCTGCTTTTAAAGGCTGTTACAAGGTTTCACGACAGCCACGTACACTTAAAAGGGTTAGAGTCAAATGTGCACGACACAGACACACACAGTTTAAAGTTGAAGAGTCTGTGTGTGTGTGTGTGTGTGTGCGGATGAAAAACTCATCAGGTCAGAATGACTCACTGGTGGCTGAATGCCACAAACTCGCATATTCATACACACATCGGAGAAAAATGTGTCCTTCTCCCTCAGTCCATTTTGCACCTTTTAAACACTGTTGAGTTGAAACCAGACACAATAAAGTACTGCTCCGCAGGGAAAGAACGTGCTGCCCTGCTGTGAATCCATCTCAAGTCTTTCCCCTCCACCCTGCAGCCTTAAGCGTCTCCCCAGGCTCTGGGAACCTGATCTGGTGGTGCGTTTTTTCACTTGAATCCGTCAGCGGTGTTCCTGACCTCAGAAAGTGATCCCAATCAGGAGGAATACCCTGATGCTGCAGTTTGGACCCTCAGCGCTGAAACCAAATAGTATAATCGTGTAATGAGGGATCCCTCTCCAGGAAACATACTCAAGGAAAACTGGCTACTGCTTCTGCTGATACCTTGCATGGTTTATTATAAGAGCACAATTTTAGTAAGTAATAGTTGCAATTTACAAATTACCATTTTTTCTGGAATTCATTTTTTGGTTGTTTCTTTGTTGAGGCTGCCAATGTTACAGTCACGTTTGCTACCCGCACTACAAATCAGCATTTTCGGTTAAAACAGCGTCATATTTTCTTGCAGCGTGAGTCAAAATGTGATGATTCATAAACACTGGCCCGAGTCTGTTTGTGGTGAACTGTCCACAGTGCAGTTGTGTGGATGCTGTGTCATTTCTCAAGAGAAGAACTGTGGTGAGCAGCAGAGTGCACATTTCTATTCAGTCAGACAATGAATAGGACGCCACCCTCCTGTCCTGTACAAGCAGATGAGTGTATCCAGGATTAGGCTCGACCAGGTTGACTTTCAATGGGCAGGGCGGGATCGTGTGCCCGCCTGCCTGACGATGGGCGTTTTTTTATTGACATGACATCCATAAGATGTGTTCAGTTCAGGTGACTGTGCAGACTGTGTTTTCTAACAGGGCATGGCCACAGTTGAAGTAATTTGTTTGGTCACTAATTACACAGTGTGAGGCTTGTTTAATTTTTCCAAAGCATTGGACAGGACACGCAGTTTATTTAGGGAATAATCTACGTGTTTTTCCTGCACATGAATAATGGTGGATTAAAGCTAGGGTTGGTTACCCTGGAAACGCTAGCAGGAGCAGGTAACACTGCAACTGATACATCCCACCCCCTGCCATCGACCCTCCCCTCGAAGCTATCCCCCCAAACCACATAAACGTGCACTGACTAACAACTGCTAGAAGACGACTTTTCTTGCTCACTAACTTCGCCTCTGCTTCATCAGCGTATGTCTTTCCGGTCATGCGCAGTGAGAGCACGGCAGGGTGCACACAGGCAGGCAGGTCGGTTACTAACAGTTCCACCAGCCAATCATTTAATTTGGTCGTGTTTTGTCCTGTGAGGGCTGCAGACACTTTTTTCCCAGATAATAAAATGTATTGATGGCTATCGGGCCATGAAGAGAAGTTCAAGAAATAGAATCAAAAAGTTACATCCCAACACTGCCTTTAATCAGCATCTTGGTGCATTGACTGTATAGGTATCATATAGACCAGAGCATATGGTGCTATCACACCTTACTCTTTAGATGCATGGTGCGTGTTGGGATTATGACGAATCCCCTCACAGTGAAAGAAATGAGATTGTGAAAGCCTGCATGCCTTCATGGTTTGTTAGCCTCATGAGCTCTGGTGGAAGGAGGCACTGTTACTCAGCAGCTCCCATGTGTCACAAACTTCGCCACTGTCTACGTAACTACCCTGGCTTCTGGGAAACTGTCTGGGCCCGTAATCATCCTCCAGTAAAAGGATATCAAGAGCCGCTGCGGTGCCAGAAGAAAAATACTCAAGCTTATGCCGAGAAATGCACACGTGTGCGCAATCACATGTATGACCGTAGAAAGTGACAGTATGTAGGCTTTGCTACACACACACCTCAGGTTTGTTGCCAAATATAATAGCTCTCTCTGCTCAAACAATTGTAGCTGTATGTGTAAATACATCTGGACAACATAATTTCACAGATCATCACCTCCACACACCCACTCTCACGTCCCCCGCTTTCCTTTTGTGAGAAAATAAAGTGGAGGTCTTGTCAGAGGGAATCCCTGCTACCCCAGCTGAGAATACACACTCCATACTGGCCCCTTGCACATAATTCTCTTCCAACAGTCTGAAACCACCCTGACCCATCGTCTAGAGTGACTCAATGCCTCGGCTTCCCGCACTTCCCAGAAAGCCATGCCAGGCCATGAGTGAGGAGATCTCCAGATGAATGAGATTTCCCCACTTTTGCATTGGTCGGCCTACCGTCGGAACACATTAGTATGGTGTCTGTGCATGTGTGTGTCTGTGTGTGTCCCCCTGCGTGCTTTACCGAGCTCCAAGCTCCGCAAGGTGGAAAACTATCCCCTGAAAGTATTTACGTATCATCACCACATGGACCAGCTCTGCGTTCTTGCCTCACATTAGGGTTCCGGGTGCAGACTGGCTGCCATGGTGGCTTTTTTTTAAAACACCCAGACGGTTACGAAACTCACAGAGCAAATAGGTTATTATCCTGCAGTTATGGTTCCATGATGTGGTTTAGGAGCAATGCGGCTCTTAAAGTCCCATGTTAAACGAGAAGCTCCTCAAGGGCCCGGGAACTCCAGGCAAACCAAACATGACCACTTCACTTTATTTTCATTTATTCATTTTTCTATTTAAACTGTGCCTTATAGAATGTTATAGTGCAGTGTCCTGTTGATGGATCAGTGCTACCTTCCTCCACACGTTATTTTACTAGTTAAGTTCTTTATAAATCAATATTGTCCATGTGACAAAGATTGAGGAGAGTCGATTCAACAGCTCACAGTTGCATGGTTTCAGTCATTCTTAATCTTGAGTCACTCTCACACACACATCTCTTCACACCTGTGTGTGTGTGTGTGAGTTTTCAGATTGGAATTGTGGTTTTCTGTTATCATTCACACATGTCTCACATTTCAATGAGAGACTTAAAGGGAAACAAATGAAAATCAATCAATTAGAGTTAATTTAAATTGATTGTGAACAAAGGAATAGACATTGGCACACAACCCCATTGAATTAAACCAGTGAATTAGGAGCTCCGGGGATGAAGGAGACTTCCCCCCAGAGCGTAGACACTAGTGGTGATGAGGAGGAGGATGGACCATGTGATGAGGGTTAGTTCAAGGGAGATGACCTGGTGTTCAGAGTTGAGGTAGTGCAGGTGTGGAGGTAGGTCACTCATTGATCGTGGTACTGAATTGTCTGCTGTATGACAGGAGGTAGAGAGACATTTTGTTTACACTGTGTGTTGTATATACTGAAGGTGGAGCAGAAAGGCATTTTGCAAATATTTGCCTAAAGTACAGTTTACTTGTCAATAAAGTGAAGCTCTCTGTCAGTTCACAGAAGAAATCAGTTCTCTGTTTCCTCCAACTGATTCCTCTTAGGCTCTTGACTCATCAGAACTGATCCCAAAGGGCCAAACGTGTACTGGAATAACATTGCACCATTTCTTTCAGATTTGGTTGGAACTTTCTCTAAATAGAAAACCTATTTCACATCAGGGTTTCAGTAAATAATCCTTCTGTGAATTGGTTCCTGGCATTGACACCTCCCCAATGGCCTCTACTGCCAATGGGAAAGGTGTCAATTGCTTAAAAAAAGTGCATATACCCACACTTGTTCGTGTAAAAGAGGTAATAAAGTGCACATGAGAATTAGTCACAGGGTCAATGTTTTATAATCAACACATAAAAACTCGGGTAGTTTTATTAGCCTTTGACATAACAGGAGTACGTGAATATTTTCTTTAAATTGTGCTGGCTGCACTCAGTAACTTTAGGTTACCAGTCACCTGGTTCCCAGTATCTTTGATTGTCACCAGTTTAGCCAACTATGACTGTTTACACATACACACACATACAGAATGAGGCCTACATAACAAAGACGTTCATAGAAATCATGGAGCAACTATTCGCCAACATCTGTACAAGTAACGTGCAATAACAAAAGCTCTTTGACTCAAAACTAACATCTGGAAACAACTTCACTTCTGACACTTCTCTGGGTATTTTTTCACCCACTGCAGCTTTAAAAACACTTGTACATGTGATGGTGAACTGTTTGCTTCATGAAACTTTGTCTTGGACTATGGCAGAATCCTAGATTGGTGTATGTCACTTCATCACGATTCGAAAATCCTATGATAAGACTATTTCATTCTATATTTCACAGCCCATAGTTTACATTTGAAGACTGAACTTGCTTTCACACATCCGTCATCATGGTCTCACCACTGTTGGGTGTTGCTGCATATTAAATATTTAAAGGAGCGGTCACTGTGTTTGTCAATATTGTGGCCTGACAGTGTTAATATCTGACTCAAACCTAATATGACTAATAAGAGTTGTCAATCAGGTATTTTTTTTTGAATGGTGGTTGAGATAATGCTCACTGGTCTTTACATTAAAGCAGTAGCAGCTGTGAAGTCTGAAGGTATCTGCAGTGAACTTTTTTTCACACGAAATATAGGCTTTCAATACATATGTTGCTGCTGCCATCTTCTGGGCTACTAATGTATTGCACCTTTATTTTACCTTCCCATTGTAATGTATTCAAACTGGAGAAATCAAACCAAATCCCCAAAATAAGCAGATAAATAGGATAAAATAAATCCTCAGTTCTTGTTTTCATAGAGCTTACTTTCTTATATTATTTAATGCATCACAGAGCATATGTACAATTTTGATTATTAGAACGAGTATTAGAAATGTATTGTGTGAACTTTATATGGTCAGCGTCCAAAATACAATAGATGCTGCATAATAAAAGATTTACAGCGATAGTGTCAGTTACGGAGCCTGGAAGCTTCTGGTGGAGAGAACTGTTATTAATACATGTCACTTCAGTGAATTTCACTGATATGAGAAGATCTTACTTTTCATGGCTGAACTCTTTTAATGTACAATCCCGTCTTTGTTCGACCGGTACCTCTTACTCTACTCTGGCCAGTGCAAACACAGTAGAGGCCCCTAGTGGCATCTTTGCGCGCTGAGGCCTCTTATATAAAAAGCACCTGCTCTTACAGACTGACTGCACTGTAGTTCTTCAGTTGGTGAACGAACTGCACAGCTCTCTCCTTTCTGCTCTGCTCTCTGGCGGTTAATGCTCAGTGACTGATCTCCCCGCTGGATATGCAGCCGAATGGCACATTCCACAGACTCACACGCTGTGAAATAAGGGAAATGTGATAGTGATTGAAATTCAAATATTTTGCTCATATTTCCCCCGCAGTGACATTTTGTGTCTTTTAATTAAAGGCAGACACGGTGATGTCATGCATGGAAGCAGAGCAGGTCTGCCTCTCAGGCCCGAGTCTGTCACATTGCACTTTTGCCAAAATATCAGATATCTCAATAAAGAAAAAAAAAAGATGTGTGGTACTTATGCAGATGTAAGGTAATCTGACCTACTGAGAAAATACCTGGAGAGCAGGGTAAACGAAAGGATAGGGACATTATTATTAGTCAAAACTCTCACGGGAACGTTCTGAGCCGTAAGCACAATATACCCATTATGCTGCATGCACACTGACCTGATCAGGGACATTTTTCTTCCTGTGAAAGCTGCCTTTTCATTCGGTTAAATGTAATGTGCAGCAGCTACTTTTCAAGTTCATCTCATGCCTCCATCAGGCCTGTTTGCTCCTGAGTGACGACCCTCACAGGGCACAGATTGGTCTCTTCTGAAGCAACACTAACTGGTAATGAGCATCCGTGTCTATCAGCAGCTGGTCTGATACATGACTAATAAACATGCGGCAGGATATGTGCGGCTATTTAAAGGCCCCGAGATGGAGGCGTTAGAGAGAAGAGGGTCTTTTTCTTGTCCTGGTGTCAGTCTGTGTCAGAGACAGCGGTAGCGTTCATTAGCATGAGTCAGATCAGCGCTGTCAAACGTGTGATGGCATACACACACACACACACACACACACACACACACACACACACACACGTGCATGCACATCAAAAAACGCACACACCCACAGGGGACACGCAGAGTGTTTGCACACATGTCTGCTGCTTTGCTGCCACCATGTGGAAATGTCATGGCACAGGTGCCTCTGTGAGCAGCAATGGGATGTTGATCCATCACATGTAGCCAAGGGAATAGGACTTGAATCTACATTTATTATAGATCATGTAACAATTAGACCCGGAAATAATATGAGCAGAGCTTAATTTAGATGTTTACATTCCTACATACAGATGTCATGAGTTGTACTTTTCAGCTGTACATACATTTTCCATGTTGTTTTTATTACTTCATGCTCTAATAACAATCAGTGGTGCAAGAAGCACTCGGATCCTTTTCTAAAACTAAAAGTACAAAGACCTACATGTCCATTATTGTAAGTGAAACTATCAAAAGTAAAATTAAACTATAAAAAAGTCCTGACTTTGCAAAAAGATTTCAGATTGTTACTTATGGAGAGCCTCAGGTCCTTAAAGATGCCTTATTCACACAACTAATAAATGAGTACTGTAAAGTTAAATAAAATAAAATGTGTTTTCATTTCTTTAGGGGCTCCATTTGTTTAGTATTCATATTTGTACAGGATGCTGTCCTGTCTAAATAATCAGTAGTAATGTTCCATATATTTAATTATCAGCACTGCCAGGCATAATGTAACTGAAAGGTCTTGTTATATAGTCACATATGGTGAAAAGTAAACCATGATAATCTCAGTGGCAACTGAAACCGATTGAGGCTCGAACGCACTCTGAACAAAGAACGGTCAAGAAGAAATTGTTCTTGAATATAATCAGCACATTTAACATTTTAATTGTAAATTGCAGTCTTGAGGGTTTCATTTATCACCATGGATATTTGTATTATTTCTTTGTTTTTAATACAAACACATTTATATGTAAATGACGACTAAATAACATTTCCAAATTAATTATTTTTGCGTTGTGTTGTGTTTAGGTGCCAGGTCTGGGGTGTGATCCTTAATTTAAAACAAAGACAAGGCAAACATTGACCTTGTTCATTTATTTATTTACTTATTTTAAGAAAACGACTAAATGTCAAGTTTGCTTTGATTGGAATAGTTCATTAAGTCTGTGAGCAAATCATGTTTTCTTTTGTTCCCAGCATGCTTTTCATGAATATAGGAGCTCCAGGGTGTCGTTTAGACACGTCTGTGTTTTACTGTCACATGATACAAATGTGCAGATTTTCTGCTTATTTTTGTCTTTTTCATAGAAAAAACAATTAAGAAGATGTTTTCTCTGCTCCAATATTGAGAACATGCTGCAGCCATTTGTCATTTTCTCTTCACAATTTGTCAAAACCCAATAAAATCAACACCGCAGGGGCAGCGTGTACACACACATCAGCACACAATAATTTACCAGAATGATTAGCAATGACAAACCACAAAGGGATATTACTTTGACCTGCTCATCATTCGCACCATTGTTATGATTATGACATATAGTGTGTACTCACTCCGGGGAAAAGCAGCGTAATCAGGCTACTAGTGTAATTAAATCAACCTGCCCTGGGCTTTTATTGACTCGCTAATATGGCCAATACAATATGACTGTTATGACCTGCTGCTCTCCAGACATCCATCCATACATGTTAGCTGAGCAATAAATGCCTCGGTTGAATTAAACCATAATGTATGGAGCGGCCTGATAATGATGAAGCATTGGCTGGGAGGGGAGGTTATGCACATAAATACACACATGTTGTCATTGTACAGTGATTAAATGGATTAAAGGGAACCCTCATTGGAAAATATTGCAACGCAAACTCTGTGTGATTTTAAATGACAGTGCGGTTGCAAACAATATCACAAATGCACCACAGACATGGAATAAAATAAAATGTTAGTTGTTCAGAACCAAGAGCACAGAGACACCAAATCCACAAATCAAATCATATCAGGTCAAATTTTATTTATATGGCCCATATTCAATAATCAAAGTTTGCCTCATAGTGCTTAACAATCTGTGCAAGGTGCAACATCCACTGTTCTTAACTCTTGAGAAACCTTTACACAGGGGAAGAAATACGGAAACCTCAGGTAGAGTCACATATTTGCTACACTACTACCACTGCTACACTGGTGAATTGGCAAGAACCACTCATAAGTAACAGTGAGGCTCTTATTCACACACAAACTCGCTGTATGCCTATATGTCCTGGACAAGACAATGGTCCTTGTTCTGTGTGTGTGTCAGTGGATGAAGAGTGAGGGGAGGATTGTTCTCTGTAGCCTCGTGCTGCACTGACACCAGAATGAACACAATCTCAGAACATCACCTGAGCTGCAAAGCTTATAACACATTTACGCACATCTTGATCATATTTATACTTTCCTAAAAATATATTAACAGCAAGTCAACTGTCTAAAGATGCATTAAAGGCATTATTATACAATAATAATAACAATAATAATGTGATAATGAGTCTATTTTTACCCTTTTAACCATGTATTTGCACTGAGTGTCCACATCATTAGGTCAGACAGTCTCTTGCTTCCAATACAGATGTTCTCCCCTTGTCACAGAGGCATTAATCCAATGAATTATTTTTCAGTCCTAGTTAGTGCTGGTATTGTACTGGACAGCAATATATTCACAGGAATATTTGGCCCTCCTCATACATGTAAATAAATCTACAAACACCTCTCTATGTAATGCTTTCCAATGCAATGCCACTTTCAACTCTGACTTAATAATAGCGCAGTAAACAGACATCTGAATCCACACATTTGACTTGCAGTGGATTGAACGGATGTTTTTCAGTTTATATATCACTGAACACATCCTAAGTGAAGAAGAAGAATCAGGACAGTGAACAGCATTTCAACTGAGTAACCTGCACTCAGCAAGTTGTATTTAATTACCTGCTGTGCGGTCAAAAAGTCTGAGATCAGACCTAAAGTCGCCTCCGAGTTTTTAAACGCTGCTATGATTTAAAGGCAGGTCATTTTGGTCAAGCACGATGCACTATTGCAAAGTCCTTATTTGAAATTAAAAAGCAATAATAATATAGAATTATGTCATATGTAAATCATACATCAGAGTTATCTTGAGTAAAAGTAGATTTTGAATCTACTAATCATTTAATTATGGGGCCTGTAACATTGAAATACAGTTAGGATACTCCATGTGTTCACAGATAGAGAATTAAGTATAAAGAACGTATGCATGCCCACACAAGCAAACTAGGATGATCCTCAGCTGGGATGATATTTCTACCGAGCGTGTCCTCGCTCTTGTTTTAAACAATAGCCTCTCACAACTGTAAAAAAAAGCCCCTCTGTGTGGAGAATGGTGCTCTTCACCCTCATCACTGAGAGAATGACTGTGCGTCTGTGTGTGTGCAGCAGAAGGAGAGAGGGGGGAAAAAGTGCTTGCGTAAAACAGATTGAAAGCAAAAGTGACAAAAAGAAGAGAAGCAGCGGAGAGGAGAGTGAATAGAGCGAGACCTCCTGCTTCTTTTTTCTCTCCTGTAACTCCTCAACATGAGAGCAGCAGCGTGCAGGCTGACATGCAGCACAGTGCAGCACTTATTCATGTATTCAAAGCTAATCCCCAAATGATTTAATCTGTTACATGATTAACAGTGGAGCAATTTAGAAATAATCTGTTAGCATTCAGAAATAACACTTCAGTCTCAAACATTATGGGAAAGAGAGCGGGGGCTACACGCTCTCGAGCTTTGCTGCAATCATGACGTCAGTTTTTCCTCCTCGCTCTGCGTCGCGGTCAGCATCAGACCTTTATGAGACCGGACCTGAGAGAGGCCACAGCCGGGGTCAAAAGTCAAACTGCAATTGATGTCAAAATGCTCGCATGGCTACGTCTGATGGATGATTAGTTAGATATGTACATTTAGATAATGTGCTTGTCCCCTAATCTATTAGGAGCCGCTCTGCTCTTCGCCCTAGGACCCTAATGCACTCCAATGTATTTATGGTCAATAATTAAAAGGGAAAAGCATGCATTAAAACCAGTCTCTACTTAACAGATCTTAACTAATGAGATTAGGATAATGAATAGGCCACTTTACCAGCTTGGCCCGGTACAGTGGCCATTTTGCTGACAGCTGCTGGATATGACAAGGTTAGCATCATAAGCCTTTTCTTGCAAAGGGGGTTTAGGGCATGGATTAATGCCCCTGCAGGAACAGTGAAAAGAGGCCAGCCTATTTGTATAAATGCATTAATCCAGGAAGGAAAAAATACACTGGACCTTGACTCATTTGTTTTTGGATTTCATGATTCTATGAAAAATGAGTGGTATTTTGTTTCGCAAACAAGCTCTCTTTTAGTCACGCTTTGTTTGTGCTCATCGGGGCATAAAACAGACTTTTTGGGAAAAGGATGTGCGATGGAAATGAAACGTGTGAGAACAACTCAACAGCACAACGGGCTCTGCTCCCTTGGTACGTCTCACTCCTGATTTTCTTGGCTGCAGTAGGTCTTGAAGAGGGGAGACAAATGAGGGAAACCCCCCAGAGTTATAAATATGATCTGACTTCATCACCATCGATTTCCCCCCTTTCCCCCCCCCCCTACAGCTTTTTCTGCAGTGGCCAAAAATGCCGCCATGCATGTACAACATCAGCTGTGAATAATTCAGTACCACCAAAGGTTAATTTTCAATTTGCACAAGGAAGGGTTACCATTACATTTTGACCTGCAAATTGTATCTCCCCTTTAATACCCTATCATTTCATTTTGGGGTCCCTTTGTAGTTTGAACTGGGGCCGGCTCTGTTTGGCAGTGGCCATCTGTTTATTATTTAGCTGGTGCTCGGATGTGCAGCCTGACTGCATTCGGGAGCGCGAGGGGTAGCAGGCGAACAGCGCTACCTGGCCCGGGATAGGGTCTTTACCAGTCTCCCTGGGCCCATTAAAATCCTGTTAACTTTGATAATCCCTGGCAAGAACTTGGCCTCTGTGGACCACTGAGCTGGAGAGGAATACTTTAATGTGCCACTGTTTAAGAGGTCATAACATCTTGTAAAGCTGTCTGTAGTGGTTGCCGAGGGTTACATAATGACACCTGAGAGAAGAGACAAAGGGCAAGTTGTCAAGGCAGGAATATGATTAAATGTGTTCTTTCCAGTAGGGAAATTCTCCTCCCTCGATCCGCTCGCTTGTGAGTCTGCTGTTTCTTCAAGCTAAGTTACATTTCTTTCATTCACCATTACTCGTGACTCTTCCCCCTCTCGTGGTGAGGTCTACAGTAGGATTATTTCCCACCACCTCTCTTTGTAGGATCTAATGAGGGAGGTGTCCAGGTGGATGACTTGGACAAGGTGTCTTGTGGTAGGGCTCGGGTCGTGCTGAGACCTTTGGTCACCAACATCGGAGAAAGGATGCAGACGTCACTCATCTCCTGCAGGGTTTACTTACCTGAGCTACAACGATTGGTGCAGCAGGTGGCAACCTCTTGCCTCAAACACAGACATCTCACCATTTTGTGTTGGTTTCAGTTCATTTAGGTTAACAGTATAAACACAGTCGGAAACTAAAGGAAATTCAATTGTCTTCCTTCTCTCTTTTAATTCTGTTGCGGATATTTGTTCTCTGACAGGCTCATATTCGGTAAGACATTTGTATTTGTGTGTTCCAACAAGAACTGCAGGTCCAGGTTATTTTCCTCCACTTTATCTTAATTTTCCTCATCACCGTATACCTTAATGCAGAAATTGAATTATTCCTAGTGTAAATTTTACCTGCAAGTTGAATCATTTTGACTCACTGTCTCACTTGCTTCCCATTTCGTCTGAACACATTTAGGGTTGATGGTTGGAAAAGACGGTTGTATGCAAGTATAAGTGTCAGATTCTGACACAGTTTCAGACTGTTGTTTTTATCACATATGCAACATACTTTTTTTCCTTAACCTTATTCATTTACTTTTTAACCATAACCCTGACGATTCCTTTCTAGTATCTTTATAGTTGCATAAACATAACCAAACCAATTGTTTCTTTAAAAGCCATATTGGTCAACCATTGAAGTTCATTTTTTGTTAATATTTTTAGAATGTCATTTCATGAAGTTAGCGTAGCTGTCAGCATCTCCCTTACTTTGTCACATGATGACACAGCTGAGCTATCATCTTTACAACTAACCAAGCTCCATTAACTGAAGAACACTTGCTGGTTGTATTTTTGTCAGATCAGAAAACGCTTATGTCGTTTTAGATCATTGTAGGGCAAAGTGTCCTAAGGACGAAAGCATGGCCTTCTGTTACAGGGGAACTGCGGTATTTTTTTTGTAAGTGAATAGTACTTACAACAAGTTTTGGAATCGCGACAGTGGCCATATCCTATGGGGCAACTGCGACAGTCCATTCCAAAATGCCCACTGAAAGTGATTTCTTTTAACCAATGAAAGGCTCAAGTTATTATTCTGGATCTTTGCTAAGAGTCTGGCAGCATTACACATGTCTTGCTGAACATTACTGCCCAGAATGTCATCATGATGATACCATGTCTTTATTTCTAACAGAGAGAACAGAAGCTAACAGAAATGAAGTTATCTCTTCATGTTGGAAATTTAAGTCTATGATAGAGATTGTGACACAATATCGCTGATGCAATATAATATATAGATTCAATAAAAACTGTTTTATACTGGCTTCCTTTGTAATAATTCCTGGATGACCACATTTCTCAGTGAGAGTGAGTCCGGTTGGTTAAGCAGGGCAAGCAGACAAGACGACTGAGTGGATGCTGAAGTTGCCCCTAACAGGTGTTGTGAGGGTTACAGCATTAACACCAACACCTGGCCCGAAGCCCCCGAGACCCCATGCTGCACAACACTATTAGTCAGCTATGTGGATCACAGATAGACAGAGCTAAAACTGGCTGCTGCCACTTCAGAGAGTGAGAGTGAGAGACTTATAAAAGAGCAGCTCTCGCTTTTTTTGTTGTGGTTACTCTCCTGATAACATTTTATCACTCGCTTTCAAAGTCTTTAGAGTGGATGTTTCAAAGCGAGCCAGACATTCTGAGACAGGAACAACTTTGCGAGAGCAATTTCTCCGTGATGTGTGTATGAAAATTTGAATTCCTCGCTTCGCAATGGGAAGCAGAGGTTGAAACGAGCCAGAAACCACCAGCATGTGCGGAGAAAATTCCTGCACCCTTCTGGTGGCGATTACCAAGAGGGGCAAAAGGAGAGGAGGGGGGTATAATGAGAGCTGCGGTGGCACTGCCCTCTATTTAGAGTGAGTTTCAATGGCCTGGAGTCAAAACTATCAGCTCCCTTTCATGATCATCTACTGTACTGAAGCACTGATAGTGCAAAAAGCAGAAAAGAGGATGCTTCGTCTTTTCCTTTAAAGTAACTGCGAAAATGTGTTCAATCCACTGAGCGCCATTTAACATTCCTCTGTAAAATGGCATTGGAAAGGAAAAATACCCTTCTTTTCCACAACATGTGTTCGTCCCTTTGATGCCTAAAGTAGACTTAGAACTGATTTATATCAAAACACATTTAAAAGCGGTTCAACTAAAAAGTTTGATTTTGTTTTCTAATCTTTCCAGCGTGTAACTTCTATACGTCAAAAACGAAACAAAGTGAAGAAAAGACCAAAGCAAAGGCCTTAAATCAAATCTGTGGTTTAATTAAAGAGGGCTCTCGGGTCAAGACAATGATGGCTTATGTCATTGACGACAATTCGCTCGTTTCAAATACATTGACAAAAAGACATGATTAGTTGAACCTGACTAAGTAGTAGTCTCATTGCTTTATTGGCAGGGCCTGCAATTTTTCATTTTCAAAACACAGCGAGTGTCAGCATCTTCTCAGGCTGCCACCAGATACAGAGGGAAACATACACAATGACAATACAGACAGTCTTACATTTATTTCTGCCTTTTTTACGTTGTGCGCTTCTGCTCGGCTTGTTGCATTAAGCCCAGACATCCCAGTCCTCAAAGTGAAAAATTATCCATTGATTAGACTGCTCAGTCATTAAAGGGCATATTCAAGCACTGGGCAATGACTATATGGGGTCAAAGGTCACCAAAGGGCAATGTTCGGAGCAAGGCCCTTCTGCAAGAGGGCACAGCAACTCCCTTTATGATCCTTTTTTATTATCAGGAGGGGAAGGTTGGGCCCGTTTGTTCAGCATGGAGAAACAATGGTTAACAGAGTAACAGGAAGAAGGTGTAAAGGGGGAAGATGTGGAGAGATAGAGGAATGGGATGAGACATGAGATGAAGGGAGGATGAGGAAAGGAGGAGAGGATGAAAGAATGAAGCCAGTGTGCGGAGGAAGATTTCCTGAGTGTCACTGCAGCCCTGATTCCTCCACACTCCTTCTCCCAGAAAATTAAATATTGATCAATCTCACAGGCCTACTAACAATGAAGGAGATAAAGAAGAGTATTAAAGGAAATAAATAAATATACACTTGTATCACCTGTCCAAGCTGGGAGGAGGAGGGGGGTAGGTTGAAGAAGGTGCAGCGAGGACAGGGGTGGGTGGGTGTTTATTGGTGGGTGGGCATTAGGAAATGCAGGCCCATCCATCAGGCACACCCGAACATGGGGAAGGTTTGGCTGGGAAGGTCTGCGGGCTGGCAGCCGCAAGGCCGGGATCTCCTTTATCAGGTTTCTTTTTCACAAACAACCCCTCATCTCTGATTGGCTTTATCGCCAGAGCTTGTGAGCCTGCTCAGCCTTTTAAATAATTAACAAGGCGTACATTTTCTATAGCTCTGCTGATGAGGGATCTGCAGCTCAGCCCCTCTCCCAGGCACAAACAACAGGCTTTAATAAGACATTTTGACTTCTGCACAGCAGCATCACACTTTGTCGTGACATTGCGTTCTAAGTTACGCAGTTTCACCCTATTGAAAACAAACATTTAGATTGATTATTATATAATTAAATATCAGTAAAACTACGTAAATACCATCAGGGAAACTACAAATGACAGAAAGTTCCAATTGAATTGAAGCACATCATTTTTTATTTTCCGAGATATTTTTTTGTCTGTCCAAAACATCACCTGTTCATGACCTAAGACAAAGACCATGGTTTCTGCTTTTTGATATTTTTTAGATTAGTAAAGAGAAGGAGGAGAATCTTAATACAACTTCATAATCCGAAATACAGTGATATGCAAATGTGTATTTGTATGCACTGTATATTGCAATATGTACCAGGGTATGCACTTGATATATACTTATGTTTTCATTAATAACATCATATCGGTTTCTGGATTTTCTTATAGCTTGTTCATTAATTATTTTATATAAGATATTATTTAATGAAAAAACAGCATATCGCTTTTTGACAATCATCATTTAATGTGTGAGCCTTCTGGTATGCTTCTGTTATCAGCTGATATTACTACTTTACTAAATAATGAATAATACTGATAATACTTAAATAAACCAGTACACCAGTTTGACTAAACCGAGTATTATATGGAATTTGTGCAGATATTATGGATTCTCACTGAATTTAATAAGATTAACATCACCGATCATCTGAAAGGATTTTTTTGAGCCCACTTTATACAGCAGGTTCACTGGGAGCTCTTACCACTGAGACTGATCTAAACAAAAGCCCATTTTACTTCCCTGAATAATGAACCGTTTGCATTTAACCCCCCCAACACACACACACACACACACACACACACACACACACACACACACACACACACACACACAAACATTGACAATCCCCCAAACAGCTCTCGAGTGCAGGTCCTTAAACAAATTATGACAGGGGATCTTCCTCGCCAATCGACCTTTGCTGACCTCTTATATTGCAGATATTTATTACTGTCCTTTCTCAAGATAACGCTGCGCCTACATTGCGAGTTGAGTGCATGTGTGTTTGTGTGTGTGTGAGGGGGTTAGTAAATCCTGGAGTGGGAGCAAGCAGGCATCTGGTCATAAATGCCACTGCTATAGGATTTCCACATAAAGAAAAGAGGTGCAACAGCCTCTCTATCCTTTCCCACCTCCCCCGTTGCTACAGTCCCACCTCCCTCCTCCTCCTCTTTCTTCCTCTACTCCCCCTGCTGCCGTTCCACTCATGATCTGGAGAGATGTTATCGCTCCATTTAAGAAAGGAACAAACAAGATTATACTGTAAGTTATCCTCGATTATGGCCACAAATCTGGTGCTGGAGCGATGGCAGGGGTGTGTGTGTGTGTGTGTGTGTGTGTGTGTGTGTGTGTGTGTGTGTGTGTGTGTGAGGCTGAAAGATGATAAAGTAAACTGAGTTGCTTTTCTTTTCCTCTCAGTCCATCTCCTTTTATCCGCCACACAAACAGATTTATGGGATAAAGAAGAAGAGCCTTTGCGGACAGTATATCTTTCAAAAACAGTCAGGCCTTCTGGGAGGAGGAGGAAAAATGTGACAGTGACATATGTCTTCAACAGCATGTGTGTGTGTGTGCATGTGTGCGTGCATGAGTGTGTCTGACTATGACATAATCCCTGACAGAGGGTCAACACCGCGGCGAACATTTCTGAACCAGATACAACCTGACTGAAAGAAATAATGAATAAAAACGTCAACCTTTTAGATTGTAAATTGAAAGGCTGTTGTAAAGGCGCTCCGTCGGTTCAGCTGCACTGTGCTCCCCACGTCTCGGGCGACACACTCTTTACATCTGCGCCTCTTGGCTTCTGACTGCGGCTCATCACGAAAACAACAGAGCAGAAAAAAGAAGACGAGGAAAAAAACGACACCTAGAAGTCTATTCATGTCATACAGTAGAGCGAGGGGGCTTTCCCCCCATCTCCTCTGCTGCTACAACCATCAATTTAGCTCTGTGGTGGCCAGTCAGCCCCTCTCTGTCCCAGCTGTGTTTGACACTATTTATCTGCTCTAGTGAAGCAGATCATTTTTGATTATTAACCTCCCGCCCCAAAAAAAGAAAATCTCCCCCGAAAAAGGTTAAGACGCAAAATGACAACCTCACACGATTCCCACCCGGGCAATCAAACACTTGACTGTTACAGCTGCAGAGCCACTCCATCAAATAGTCCTTTCAAAGCACTCGCACACACACACACACACACACACACACACACACACACACACACACACACACACACACAACGCCCAAAGTCACCATCCTTTCTCACTCCATCCCTCAATGTGTTTTCACCCACAGCGTTATCAACCTTTGCCTCCCCCCTTTCCCATCTGACTCCCTCTCCATCTCTCCACCGCTTTCTTGCTATCTTTTCATCTGTCTCTCAGTCTAATCTTTGTCTTCCTCTCTCCCTCACCCTCTCTCTCTCTCTCTCTCTCTCTCTCCCTCACCTCCCTCTGTCTTCATCTCTCGCTTGGCTCTCTCGGCCCATGTGTGCACCCTGCCCATTAAATTACAGTCCTCTCTAATAAAAGGTTGAACTTTCTTTACCCACTCATGTGGATGAAGAATCTGCCAGTGTCCTGCTGTTCCAAATTCCTGCCTCAGAATATTGAACACACACGCACATACACACACACGCTCTCACACAAAACTTGAAGAACAGTGAAGACCCTGCTTTGCCTCATCGTTAACATTTATCTCTCTCACTTAAAGTGTCACAAACGCGTGCACTCACACATCATACATATGCATGTGTGCGCGCTGATGATGTATTTGTCAACCCTGTTTACCCCGCTGCTTCAAACCTGTCCCCCCTGACATCTTCATTCTATACACACCGGTGCCATTACGCCTGCCCATCCAATAAATTAAGCCCATTTACTCTTCTGAATTATGTTATGTTTATTGATGCTCATATAATTTAATTTCACACAAATTCCATTAAAGATTATGCTCTCTGTCACAGAGCGGTGCTTCCAGGAGAGGGGGAATCTAATCGGGTTATAATGGATCTGAGGCGTGCATTACAGTTGGGACACACTCGGTGCACAGCCACACACACAATTGTCATCTTAATAATGCAGAGTCAAGCAAACAGATCAATGGAGGCTGCGATGATGCCGTCAAACTCCACTAAGTGACAGGAAGCTTTCAGAGCGCACTATCAAAAGGAAGTCATCTCTGGGGGATTATACTGTCTCGCAGCCCTGCAGGGAATAAAATATGTCGCCTCACTCCCACAGCTGTGTCAATAGTCACACGGAAAGACACTCTGAAATACTACATGCAAGAACTGAGGATTATACATCCTCTCTTTGACACCCTGCACAATTTGGTTCAACATTTGTATTCACGAGATCTGAATTTCTATTTGGATCTGCACCAAATTTCCCACACTCAGAAACATCAGTCCCCCTCAGCATGTCTGATGTTTTTTCATCAAGACGCAAATGGGGAAAATGTTGAAAAACTCAATCTCACAATGTTGAAGAAAGGATGTCCATTCTGATCCAGATCCTCAACCAAACTTCAGGGGTTCTTTCGTGACCCACACCACATCCTTCCAGTAATCCATTGAGAAGTTCTTGCATAATCCTGCAAAAAAACAGACGGACAGATTAAGACATTACTTCCTTGGTGTAGGTCATCAGATTTGAGTGCATTAACAACACAACTTTTATACACAACTTTCTCTTCTGGATGATGCAAACAATTTCTTAGGTTACGTGACACTTGTGATCCCCAGCTTAAAAAAATGCCTTCATATTATCACTCATAAAAATCATTTTTTGCACAAATGGGAATACAGTTATGCTTGGCGCGGATGGCTCCGTTCTTTGGATGTTCCCTGGATTAGCCAAGCAGCATGCCAAGATAAAACAGGGAACATGTGCAAAAACCCCCCAGTGGGCGTAGCAGGCAAGATAAATTTGTTCAAGATGAATACCATTTACCACGACCGTGTTTGGACTCAGCACTAAAAGGTGGAGGCTGGGGTGGTGGAGGCAAGTTGCCGGCAGCAGGGCGTGGGTGGCAGTGTAGCTGAGCAGGGATCAGTGATGAGGAGGTCGTATTTAAAGGGACCGCTTAGTTGAGAGAATGGGCTGTGATTGGTGAGTGACTGACGAGCACCCATAAACCTAAATCAGTAGCTGACAGTTTATGACAGCTGAGCACATGACTCTGTGTCCTGCATGAACTAACGCGATGCTTCATTAGTTACAGATTTTGCTGTAATGTCAAGTAATGCTAACCAGTAGTGGAAGGTGTAGTTTTGTGCCTTCACTTGGGCGACAGGTTGCAAGACAGGTCCAGATTGGGTTGGATTATTTCCAACTGTAACTCCTTTTCTCTCTGCCTCTCCTATCTGCATAATTGCTTGTCATGTGTTGCAAATGGACAGAATACCCAGTGCAGAGCAGGAGCCTGGGGGTCTTAAAATCCCAAATAATGTGAGGAAACCAATTTCAATGGGGAAACAAACCAGATTATTCTGAAACACAATTGTAAATCTTCTCTGCAGAAACACACTGAGCATGTCAGACGCTCTAGATTATAAGCGTTTAGACCTTTGTCACATGTGCTGCCACTAAAACACTAAAATCTGCCAGTATAAGTCATGGATGTTTCTTGATGGGTTGTCATGCCATATTGGATTGGTCTATTGCTGTTGTCAGATCAGTTGTTATTTTTCTTATTAGTGAGACAGCCTTTCCCAAATCAGTCTCAGGTTGGGTTCAGGTCTCACATTTGGGAGGAGCAGATAGGTTCAGTCAGGTTGGTCTGACAGGCCTCGTTACAGACTGAGTTCTGGTCTCAGTCTTGGTTCAGGTTTCAGTTTTGTGCTCACTAGCCTCTGTTCCATAAGCATTTGAGTTAAGTTCAAGATAAGATAAGTTAATCCTTCATTCATTGCCATGGGGGAAATTCAGGTATTACAGCAGCCAAGGAAAGAATAAATACAGCTTAAAAGAATATAATAAAAATAGAATAGAACTATATAGGAACAATTAGAAACAACAATGAAGACAGTCGTTACACTGGTGATGTGATTGAGCTAATGATGTAAACTATCTCAAAGTGGCACAGTGGTGACATATATATTACATATTTTTTATGGATTAATAAACCTTTTGAAGCCTGAGAGGAAAGTTGACATGAGGTGACATCCTGTGTCGGACAAATTGCAGCTGTCCAACCATAAGAAATCTACACTGTTTAACTGGCTTCATGTGTCCAGAACACAAAGTACACATTTACTACTATTTATGTTTCTTGAATATGCTGCGGTTTTGAATATTGCCGTAAGGTCTTTTCTATTTCACAGACTTAAAGTAATGGGTGCATATCTTTTATTCAGTGTTAAGTTGTCAGATAGAAAACGATTTGGAAATCTGTTGGATGTTTTTTGTAGGGTGAAATGAGATTTGCTTACCCTTTATTAGAGAACAAACGATTGATCTCACATCATGCGACAATTAAAACGGAACCATAATAACTGCAATTAGGAGCAGTTCTGATGTCCGAGGAGCTTCACGTCAGCCAAATCCTGAGTCACTGCTCTGAACCGTAATCTTCCACAACACTTTGTGTTCCGCCTTTCTTTGTCATGACAATGAGCAAAGGCTTAGTCACTGCAAGAAACAAATATAAATAATGAATATAGATATAAATCTATCGGTATTATTTCAAATGCTAAACGTAAAATGGTCAGGGCTCATTATTTTAAGGCACAGATGATGCCCTCTGTCTTTTCTTGCAGCTATGGCAAATTCAGTGTAATCTGCCATTTAGAAAAAGGGACGTTCTTCCTTTCAAAATGTGTACAAAATTCTATTATTAATGAGTTTTGGGAGACAAAGTAGGACTCTGTGACTTCCACCAGTTTGTGCAGAGACTGTCTCTGTGTCCTTAACTCTCTCGCTTACACTTCCCTTGTAAAGTGACAGCCTTATTAAGAATAAGTTTCCCCCACACCTCACAATAAGCCATTTGTAAGGCTCGAGGTGGAGTTTATCAAAGGTCTGTAATAAGAGGCATGTAGCCCAGGTCCACTGTGGCTTTGTCTTCATTTACCTGCCTGTACATGTGTTGTATTCAGGATTAATTTGCTGCTTTGATGTATTAAAAAGAGCCAGAGGATTTCCAGTGGCGTGCTCCCCAAGGTGGACGCCTTTAAAAGGAGCTTTTTCTTCATTCCAGCACTTAGGTTTATTACAGATCCCCAGACTGTCCAATTTTAAAGAAATATGCCTCCAAAATAGCAGGATAATTGTTTTTACCTTTATTTCAGGCGATTCCTGCAGGGGTAAATCACACATGGCAACACAAGGTAGATTTTATGAAACCTGAGCAGCAGTGATGCATGACAGGATAGGAAGTTATTTTGTTTAACAAACGAGGTTCTGTTTAGAAGGGATTTTTATCACAGCATTCAATCAGACAACATCACATATACTCGCATCACACACTACCATCTCCAGTGTTCCTCCCCGGCTACGGCCCCTTCATGAAAATGACATTTTCAGTTTTATTTCCTGTCATGATAAATGCAATAACAGATGCTGGGATGACTAAACAGCAATCCAAACATTCGCTTATCTGTGTACATCTCTCGCAAAAAAAGTTTACACAATTTCAAAACAAAAACAAGGGCTGGAAACATCCATAAACCGAATGTGATGACACATCAAACCGGACAGCAAACAGAGCCGTTCTGTCATACACTTCCTGTTGTTTTATTTGTTCAGCACTGTGTTTGTAAGAAGCAGACACAAAGACGAGTGGGGTCGTGGCGCTCCAGACAATGTGTGGATAACACCGGGCTTAAAAGTAAGGACTGACTGGTTCTCATGTTTTTTTTCCTCCTCCTTTCAGAATATTGTGTAACATCAAGTGACACATCCATCACACATTCACACATCTTGCTGGGAGCAGTGGTATCATAAACCTTCACCCCCCACTGTGAAACATTCTCACTTGCTAATGCTAATCCCCGTCTGTCACTTCCCAGAGGAGCTGTTGTGCAAGCTGATTTCTCGACCTTTAATGTGTGAACATTTATTCTGTAAGGTCTTAACTTTAACACCATGTTTGTTTGTTTTTTTGCTGATACCTGACATCATAACGGTTCTTAAAAAACTATAAAAAGCAGATATTGTCTGGTCAGATGTTGTTCACAGGATTACATTTGTTAGACTTAAGCTAGGCATACACTGTAGGATTTTAGAAATGCTGTTGTTAAACTCAATAATGTACGAGTAAATCATCTGTGATGTGTAGCCGAAGCTCATGTGCTCAGACTGTACAGCCCGATCGTCAGCCATGACCTGATTGATCACTCTGCACCTGCAAAATGCCCGTTCAGAAAGCTACGGAGCCCTTCTGACATACGGGGGGAAATTATTACGTGGCCACAAAATCGTACAGTGTATCAGCTTCAGCTGTAAAATGCAGGCTCTGATGCTCTGTCACAGCGACATGTCATTCTGTGGTGTTCAGTGCGACGGTTTACATCGCGATGTATTATAATTTACTTTGATGACTTTTCCTCACCCTGCTGTGTTAACATGTTGCATTCAGCTGTGGGCTTCATGTGTGGGTGCAGGCAGCAGCAATAATGATGATGATAGTGGAGCCACAGTTTTTCCCGTCATTAACAAAGTGCTGTCACTCGTACATAAATGTACAGTGCGGACTGCAATGCATTCTGGTCCACTGAGGCCACTGTATTTGAAGGAACTGTTTGAACTGTTCAGCTGGGTTTGTGTCTTGGTGACTGATCCTGTCAAGACGTCTTGTAACATGATTATGACACTACACTACGATGTTTAGTACTGCTGACTGCAAACAGCACTTTAAGAACTGACATCTTACTGTTCACGCTCTTTAAAGTAATACAATTAATACACCCTTTAACTACAAGAGACACATATACAGAAAGCTAAGGCACCAAAATCCAGTCTTGTGTGGATTGAACGTGATTTATATTCCAGAGGTAAGTTTGTATACCATTATGATCTAAATACTTCAACACTGCTCAGGAGACGTAATTAATCAAAAGCATTTCCTTTTTCCTGGAACATTTACACATGACGTTATGGTTACAGGCATCAAATTTGGATTACAGATTAACATCGGCATACTTTTTCAACATTTGTTTCGTTCACTTTTGACTGAAGCCCTTTTCACACATGAACTCCTGAGAATGTTCACACAATTCTAATTAGCCTTTTACACATGAACCGCGCAGCAGGAGATTCTCCAGTCAGACCCGTTCGCAGAGTTTTTGTGTCTGTCTAGAGAAAGTACCCGAACCCTAGTCCCAAGGCTTGGGACTGGAAAAATACTTTAAAAAATACTTGAAAAACCTTATTTGTATGGATTGAAGATAAATCAGTAAAAAATCGTATTTGCTAGAAATTCTAGCAGTAGCTTCAAGGGTATTATTTCCACAAGTTTATGCAGTAACAATACAACAATTTGGGTTGCATATTATAGTGTGAAAATCGTTGACATGAACTGATGTATGCTACTATCAATGGCATAATCAATGGCTAATATAACCAGTATAATTTGTTTACTAGACTGAGATATTAAGAAATTAAGTTACTGTTTCTTTTCCGAGCTGAGAATAAACCTACTGCTGCTCATTTTTCAGTCGGAAAACATTTCCATTAATTGGCACTCCATCAGCCAGGCCCCAGCTCATCAGCCTGCCAGACAAAAGGGTTAAACTCAACAAACACAAACCTTTTTACCCAGCTACTCAAAGGTGAAACACAGAACACAATCTTTCCAGCAGTTCATCTATAACTGCTGCACATCTGCATGGGTTCATCTAGCACAGCAGGTCAGTGTCAATGCACCTGGCATGCTCCCAGTTAACAGATGTTACAAGTTGCCCCACGCGCCTTGCTTTATGCTTTACGCACTAGTGGATACAGATGCGTGTCGCTATGGCAACATCGTTCATCTGCAAATCTCAACGGAAATGTATCTAAACCGTCCTTCAACCACCACCACCGACCCAATCAAACCTAATTATACCATATTGCTTTTCTTGTCCAACAATAAGGAAGGTTGCTGGGGGTGGGTGAGGGGGAGGCATTTAATGTAATTATTGAGATACTTCTTTCTCTGCATGGCGTGGCAAGAGTGAGATGCGCCGTGATGGACGCCGCTTGTCAAAATGCCTATTGATGAAGCGCAAAAACCCAATTTGCAGTCATAAGGCAACTACCTTCCAATTATGTTGGTGCAAGCGCATTCCTCAAGCCCAGCAACTCCAATCCTTCTCTCTTTTCTGAGTGGCTAGACCATTGCCCTTGGCAGACAGGTACCAAATGGGCTGCTCTCTGCATGCTGCCTTTAATGTTTTATTGATTTGCTTAGCATACACCCCGATTCAACTCACACACTCCAACGCTATTGCCCTTTGTACTCGCAGCCTGACCTGCCCCACATGAAAATTACGTTATTGAAATATGTTAAATGTGTCACCCCCCTTCCTTCTCCGCGAGAAAATATCTCACCTATTGATGGATCTTTCAGGGGCCAGCAGATTGGTAATATTAGATCCCCACCAGCTTAATGACTTCTATTACTCCGATTCCATCACCCCCTCAACCAATCAATCATATGAACTAGGTAACATATCAAAGCCATGAATAAAATCAAAAGGGGATTAGAAGATATATTTTCCAATTTTCATGTCAGATACAAAAAGAAGTATGAAAAGTGGGTGAGATGGGGTGCTCGGGAGTAAATCGGCATTCCACGGAGAAAGACGTATAAAACAAATATTTTAAAGGGAGTTGCGAAATTAACGAACAAAGAAAGTGTCAGCAACACGACGAAAGAATGCAGCTCCTCCCGAGTCTCCACTTTTCTCATCTCACTTAATAAGAGAGCTCACAATCATCATTCAGTTGACTACAGGGGATCCAATTACCTCCATCTGAAGATGGTATCAGCGAGCTACAGAACCACACAAATATTTCTTTCTCAATCCCATTATAAGTAAGAACAATGATTACATCTAACTTTTCTTTTGACCTGTGAGCTGAGGGACAGACAATAACCCTGAGAACTCATGCCTGTTAAGCAGAGGATGCTAGCATGAATGGTAAAAAGCATTTACATGTATTTGTGTGTGTGTGTGTGTGTGTGTGCGCCTTGCTATGTCCACGCTCACATGTTAATGATGAATATGTGTCTGCCATGTCTGCAGACTCCCCGAGCAGAGGAAGGGACCCTCAGACAGAATACACAACAGGGACGGACACAGCTTATTCCTAGACAATGTCAATAGCTCAAGGGTAAAATCATTTGTCACCGCAGCGAAATCCCTCTAAATGTATACATTTATTATTGTCGCACTTTAATTGATCGCAGGGCGCCAAGAGAAATACCAAGGGTCTGTAATACTCGCCTATCTCATTTACAAATCACACTTCACAAAGCTTCAAGGACAAGTGGCGCTCCTCGAAGAGCAGAAGGGGAAGAAATATCGGTTTCAGGCTCTCAATATGAAGTTGCACATTAATCTGGTTGTCCTATGTTCAGCAGTAAGTTGTATTACAGAGCACCTAAGAAAAGGTTAATAAGTTCTAACATGATCTTTAATGCTACATATTTGCTTTTACATTAAAATGTTTCTTTAATGAAAAATACCAATGCGGCATCTGACCTTATTATGTATCTTTTTGCAACATGTTTACATTTACTTACATTTGAGATCATTTAATTAAAATTTTCATATAGATAATTTTACATCTCTACATAATCACTTTAGATTTCTGTTTTCCATCAGTGATGCAGTCAAGAAAAAGTGATACATTTTCTAAAGTTCAGTACCTAAATATTATGATATGGGAAAGTTTCTGAATATAGCAACCCCTAGTGGTAGTTAAGAGACATCATGTCTGTATGTTTCAATCCACCTGTTTTGTCAATAAATTCAATCAATTCTTGAAATGAATAATGAAATTATTAAATTATTAAATTATTAAATGTTGTGGTACTTGCCTCAGTTTCTTTAACATTAAAACATTAACTGTGTGTGTGTGTGTGTGTAAATATATATATATATATATATATATATATATATATATATATATATATATATATATATATATATATATACACACATACAGTATATAGATAGAGAGAGAGAGAAAGACTGATACAAATTTTTCACAAAAAAATGTCTGAAAACCTTTTAGACGACACAATTTTTTGTCTATATTTGTGTACTTAAATATGAAAATAATGATGCTCCCTTTGACCCTTTGATCATAGTGATACTAAATTACTCAGAAAAGGTGACTAATGACTGTCCAACAATAATCTGAACTAATAACTTAAATCACTGTATCATGCCAAACCCATCTGAAGAAATGAAAACCTATCACAGCCCAATAACTAATGACTTGATGTATTGTCACTTTCCATCCCAGGTTCTCACAATCATCAGCTACTTCCTGCACAGGATAAGGGCCCCATTGTAAGAGGCTTCCATCAATCGCCTCAGCGCTGCAGGGGTTAACTGCTCTAACTTTATACTACGAGACAGCTGCGCTGTTTTCGCTGTTACTATATCTGTCCACATAGGAAGCTATCAATTGTGAAAGACCAACACCACTCCTACACCCACCAATACGAGCACATACAGACACACACACACATGCACAAACCGTGCAGTCTATTCTCAAAGGGACCACCCAGGTACAAGGAGCAATTACAACAACTTTGGGTTACATCAACATTCTCAACCTCCAGTAATAGATCATCTCTATAGTTGGCTTATTAAAGCCTGTTTCATATGGTAACATCCAACAAATTATATTTCATCCACTTTCCTGCAAGTCCTGATTTATGACTGGAGGCTGTGTCCTTAAACCAGCAGAACTAAACAGGCAACTTATCCATTTATTTGGCGTCATTTCAGCTCGTATTTCCCCCCTCACTTGCATTCCAAGAAATTATTGTCATATCTAAACATCGCTGCAATTATCTCTCCCATTTGGCTGCGCTGGTAATGTCTGTATAAAGCAATAATGTGTCTGACATGCAACGTGTATGCCGACATCTGTTCACAAACCACGCAGCGCCCCCTCGATATTCGCTCCCTATTGTGATCATTTTCAATTGATTCTTTATGAGTCATTTCAAAGCTAATGGGTTGTGAGCGGCGCGGTGAAGAGAGGACCTTTGAGAGAAGGTTCCCAGACTGACAGAGGGATCAGAGATGAGTCGAACGCACGCAGAAAAGCAAGGGGGTGAAGGCAGAACAAAGTAATCAACAATCTGCTGAAATTTGTGCATAAAAGACCACAATCACACAGCTCTCATCCATGATTATATTCTAAAGTGCCAATTATGTCGCGTCAGAAAACTACAGCGAGAGGTTGACACTCTACAATAAAGCAAATAATTTCCAGTTGGAGGGACTGAAAAACGTTAATATGAGGGGTGGAAGATGGGGTGAGGAGGATCTCGGTTAAAGGAAGTAGCTAATAACGTTTAATGGTGCGTATCAGGAAGCCACAGTATGCAGGGAAAACACAGCTGGCTTCATTTTGTAAACTATTTGATATACACATCTATCCCGCTCACAATTATCAGCTGTTCTCAGGCCACTGGGGACAGTTTAGGAACTCCAATCAGGGACATTTTCTCCCCATGCACTCTTCAATTGTCAAGGAAAAGACATTAATATAATACCAGTGGACTGGCCAGTTGTGCCCTGATGATTACGGACACCTAATGGATATTTGTTTTGATAAGAAGCCGTTATATATTATATTTAACTTGTGTTTTGTTTGTATTTAGCCGAAATTGTTTGGGATCAGTGTTTATTGGCTACATGGCTACAAAGTTTTCCATTCAGTTATTTTAGGGGCAGCAGTGAAAAGATAAAAAGGGAACCAAATGGTTCGCCATCAGCAGAGACCAACAATTCATGTTTTGTAAAAAGAGTAGGCCTACATACAATTAACATTTTATAAAGAGAATAATATCAGGAAAACAACACCTTTGTTATAAATAAGAATTGTATTATTTAAACATTTGTTGACTCTCGAATAAAATCACCTGCATTATTAACATATAACTTGAATAGGCCCTATAAAGGCCGCTGAAAGGAAGTTCAAAACTCGTATATCTGTGCCAAAATCAGTGGAATGACATAAAATAAGGAGGCTACTAAGGGGCTTTCATTTTCTTACTGATAAGACATAAACTGTACATTAATTCATTAAAATAACATAATAATAATAGGCCACAGTACCTCAGGTTCTTCAGTGGAGGAGCACTTCACATTTTCTCTCCCATACAGTGCACCCTGTAGGGCACTTCACCATTTTGTGTTCATTGAAAGGGCACTCATCATGGAATCATGTTTTCCCACACATGGGGGCACACTAGAGGGCACTAATTATGTTTTTTCTTCAATGAAAAGACACCCAGTACTGCACGTCAGGATGTTAAGACCCTAACTAGAATGACACCCAGACAGAACCCACTGCTCACCCCATTACAACTCACAGGGCATTGCATAATATCTTCCTCATTTAAAGGGCACTTTATCATGGTTTTAGGGTAACATCTCAATTCCTTCCACTGCAAGGGCACCCATGAGGGCACTTCATTCCAGATTGTCACATATAGAGGCACTCTAATGGGCACTTTGTCCTGATTTACCCATAACTAAGGCAACAGTACAGAAATTCTGTATGTGGACGATTAAAGTTAGTTTTGTTTCCAATAAAGAAGTTTGAAAATAAAGAAAACATACATGATTTCTGCAATATCATTTTTTATACAAGAAACTAAGGACAATTCTAATTCTGTCTGACTAAGTTCATATAAAGACCAATGTTCTTCTAAAAAAGGAGGTAATACTCTCAAACATCCCTCCAAAATAGCTTACAGCTTACAGACATGCAGTCTTAGATTTTTTTTTCTTCAATCAAACAAAACAACTTGAGATGAAATGACTTACAAGTATATACAAAATAAGTTTTGTTTTGACGTAATGTTTTGTAAAGACCAGGGACAATCTGAGTTATTGTGTTGATGTCCCTACACACTTTTTTTCTACAGGAAGTCTGCACATGTCTTTAAAACATAAAACGTAATTGCCTAGTTTCAAAACTTCAGAACCTTTGTGTTTTTAGCGGTTGAGAGTTCAACTTCCTCACTCACAAGGGTCAAATAATTGTCAGTGTCACAGGCAGATTTAGAGAGTGAAGCACCGGAAGATAAAACCACTGGAGGGGACAAAGCTATATTCTCTGGCTGGTAGGATTTACACTGTACTGCATTGAGGATAAGCCCATCATTAAATCATTATGATTGCAACTCTTGACTCCTGAGGTTTTATTTCTTCCTTCTTTTTTTTTATACCCACCGCAGAGTGCGATGAGAGTATCCTGCAGTTCAAAAACAGTATGTTTTCTAACAAGCCACTTGCATTCGATGGGCTGGATTTAAACTATTAAGTTCTTGTGGTTTCCTGATCCCATTATAAATATTTGAAGGGAAGTATTTATCATTCAGATACTGTATATCAGCACTGATGGATTTCCTGTGCAAGCAAAGGTCAGTGATTTAGATGTATAAACATGCGAGTGGGAAACCCTCTGTGCCTTGACCTAAGAGTCCGGGCAGTAATGACAAACATGTATGTGGCAACATTAGTATGGCTGTGAATCTTGTTAGTCTGGACTCAGGTGTTACAGATGATGGTGGAGGTTTGTGAAAAGGCTCGTCATACTGAAAATAAGCCCCCGCATGATGCCTTGAGTCCTTCTTTCTCCCCTCTCGCTTTCCCACCAGCTCCGAAGCAGCCTAAACAAGCGCTGCGGTGCCGAGGCTCGCCACTGGTAACGCCAAGTGTTTATCGCACCGCGCAATGTGCAGGTGACAGTGATTATCAGCAGATGACAGTGGCAGTCCCCAATGTGGACCAGATGGCGATACAAGGGTCACGCATGTACAGCTGCAGCGGGGGAGGAGGGAGGAGGAGGCGAGGAACAGGGTAGAAAAGACCAAGATAAAGGTGGAGGAAAAGTGCAAAAACATTAGGGAACAAAGCATGCTCCCCATGTCGTGGGGTAAAAACCACAAAATGGGAGGCTCATTTTGAAGCTGTGAAAAGTCAAAAGAAGTAGGAAACTGCATGTAATGCTTGGGGCAGCATGATGCAGATCACACTGGCTGCTCTGCAAGAGTTTCCTGTTGTAAACTTGCCAGCCTCCCGTTGATGACATGTGCCCTGCATGCCACGTTAGCTCTCAAAGCCTGTGCACACGGTGTGTAAACTCCACTCTGGGGTTAAATACTTTGCATATACAATCGCACATGCAAAAGCACTGCAGCGATAGTCATGGCCACTGAGGCAGACATGTCATCAAAACCCCACAAAGTGGTGTTCACTGTTTGAAGTCAGTCAGTGGGGGGGTGTAAGGCAGTGAAAGGTACATTAACAGTTGCTAATATTATACTGAAGTCACAGATAACAGGATGTGGGTTTGATTCTCTTTCCTTTCAGTTTATTTATATGTTTGCTCTTAGTTTCCTCTATAGCTAATTTGACTCTAAGGCCCAATCCCATTTCACCCCTTGGCCCCTTCGAAGGTTATCTTGCCCCTTGAAACGGAGTCACAAGGGGTAGTGCTTGAAATCTTCCCCTACGAATTGGGACAGCCCTTCAAGAAGCCGTTACATCATCGGTAGTCGTCGCGAAAACCTGACACGTCATCAGTAGTCGATGCGAAAATACGGGTTTATCGTTCCAAAAGAATCGCTAGAATGCTAGCGCGCGCAATCAATTTTTTTTAAGGTTGTTGTGAAAAAAGTGACCATAATACATTGAAATGATATTAAACAAAAATATTACAATCATTATCGTAATTTTAAAACTCCTTATTAATGGAGAAAATACTACACTTGTGGGTCTCTCTCCCAGCTTGCCCGTGATTCACAAGGCATTCTGGGTAACCTTCCGTTTGAAGTGAGGGTCTGAAAAATCTCTGTTTGGAGGGGTATAGAGCCCTACCCCTCGGCCCTTCCCCTCCGTCCCAACAGTTACGCGCGTAACTGTTGGGACGGAGGGGTAGGGCCTCAGAAAATATATTTTGAATTGCTTTACACAGTCTTTAGATATGAACTTTAATGTTTGAACAATGTTAGTTTGCCTCTAACATCATTCCTCCACCAAGGCCCAACAGTCCTTTTAAATTCAACCAAGCTGCACCAAATTGCTCACACTCACATATATCAGATTCCTAAATATGCCAGTTACTTTTCATCAGAATCCAAAAATGATTCTCTAACAAATTGAAGGTTAAAAAATGCCCTTTCAATGTTAAAGGGGAAAAAAATCCTGGATCCGCCTCCTTCTTTCCTGACCCATACTGCATCCCTCCACCAAATCCATCCATCCAGTAGTTTTTGTCTAATGCCGCAAACTAAGAGACAAACAAACTAGAAAGCACTCACTAGAGTTCCTACCTCCGCCAAGGTCAAATAGTCTTCTTATGAACCAACATTTAAATTCACTGGATCCAGATTTTTAATTGGATCTGTGACAATTTGCACACACACATAGATCAGTCCCCTAAACATGCCTGTTTTTTATTTTTCATAAGGATGCATGGATTATTCTCACAATTTAAAAAAAAGTGAAAAAAGGAATCTCAACTGCCCTTTAGTCCAGTTCTGATTAATTGTAACTTCTCATGGTGATTCATGGAATGTAACAAGTAAATGTGCAACATCCAAAGTTGAAGGATCCATTTTGTGATGAAACCCTCAACTGAGAGCTCAAATACACAAAATAATGACAAAGTGACAAAGCCCACACAAGCCACTTACAGGCAACAGGTTAAACTGCTCACACCTTCAATTTATTCATCTTCATTCGATAAACTCAGGAGTAAATATAACAGAATTTAACAACACAAGGCTAAAGTGTTACAATAACAAACACACGACTTTAAGTGTCTAACACCAAAACTGTATCTCTTCCATCACTTCACATGGAACCCTACACCAAATAAAAAAATGTGATACTGTGACTGTTCTTTCCAGGATCAGGTGTCTTGTTAAATGCCACTCGGAAACCCCCATTAGTTCATTTCCCTCCTGGTTAATTAACATCTGCTCCTGACCTTTCCGACGAATAGGTGCAACTTTATCTTGAAAGTCAAGGTTACGAAACTATGTATCAAAGCAGATTGATTACTGATCAGTGGACTGAGGGAGAGAAGCCTCGGCTAACTGCTCCAACTGCAGTCACCCAGGTGAGAGTCAGTGGTTGAGAAACCAAATGTATGCAACATATCAAAGAAGAGGCAAAGATTGGATTGATTTGGATCTTCCTCTTTTCAACATTTGACCATAAGGTCTCTGAAAACAAGGATTGTTCACTAATACGTCCCCAGCCTTTTAGGGACCATATATAATGTATATTAATATATTTACTTGACACACTGTACATAATAATGACCCTATGAACACTAAAGGCTCATTTATGCGGTCTTAAAAGAGATCAGTCCGGTTTAACCATGTCACCGTCCACTGCCCACATACTTCCATGTGTCCTTTACGTTGGCGTGTTGTTTAGCAATGCATCCACTAATTGGAATTTGCCAAATGAACATAGTGTTTACACAGAATATCAGCAGAGGTGGAGACAGCAATATATCCTGTGAACTGGATTTTGGTCTGTTGGTCCAGACAATGGTCCAAGGCACCTTTCACACCTGTTATTTTAAGCTGAAAAGACTTTTAAACTTCATATGAACAGAATTATATTTATGTAAAAGTTGACTTTTCAAAACAAAATCACTCTCCATGTATTAAAAATCAATGCTTTGCACTTATACCTTTTCTCAGTGTAATGCTTTTGAATCTATACGCAGTGTTGGCCAGTGTTTATAGGGGCATTATCATTGAGTAAAATGGGAACATCATGAAGGAGCACAGGGGGCTGTAAAATAAACTGTAAAATAAACTGTAAAATAAACTGTAAAATTGGCTTGTTCTACAGCCATTGTGATGCAGAAGAGCTCTCATCAGTCTAATGAACTCCAGTAGATCATGAGGTTACATATCCACTCCCATGCTGCACTGTTAGTGCAACACTGTTAGTGCAGCATGGGCAGTGTAGTGTGCAGTGTATGTTGTGAACCTTTAAGATTTTGTGATTATATACATGTTGTCATGGACATCCTGGCCTTTTCATGACTATGTTAAAGGGGCAGTCCTGATTATAGATGTGAAGATCACAAGAGGTGCTAATGTCACATTGTCCCCGGCAGCTCATGGTGAGCATCATTGCCATAGTTGTTATTTTGAATGAAGCTTCAGACTCAATAACACTGGTCTGATGCTTTTGGCTGAATTCGAAGAACAGTAAAAGTTCTCTTCATTCTACCCTGCTATGGTAAGCCATATTGTCAAATCATTTAATTTATTCTAATGTCAAACGGGACTCAAACAAACCCTGAACATGATCTCACTGGATCCTAGAGGTGTTAATATTGGAAGTTATTTGTTTTATTTATAGATGTAAATAACCAGCAATGGTGACTTTGCGGCCATTTACCAACCCTTTGTTGACACGTCCTGTCGTTCTTATCACCATGTGGGAAATGTTGTGCTCTGATGTGAATGTTTTTTTCTAACTCGGTTGCTCATAATTACAGCATAAACAGTATGACATGAATGCCCCATGTTGAAAGATGTAATCAAGTTGAAGTATGGGAAATGTTGGCTTGAGTGTTTTTGGAGCTTGACCCAGTCTGAGGATTAAAAGTCAGAATATCTTTGTTTTTGTTTCACTGATTGTGTCCATTTGTTTTTAATCTGTCTGTCTCAAGGCCCCTGCTTCTTACAAGTGCAATACTTAATGCTTTAACGGCAAGAGACGTGCTTATATTAACATTTGGCTCATAGGTCCACTTATTAGCTTTTCAGGCATTGTCAAACTAATTGCATGGTCATCAGTGGATGATTTTTTGTGGTGTTTTTTTTACATCAAATTTACTCCCTTATCATATGATTCTGCTATTATTTTGTCCGGGCTTTAAACGCCACGCTTCCTAGTGAAGCACCGCACTCACGCGTGTGTGTGACCCAGAGTAGCCCTCCCCTCCACATGCTCAACATGAGAATAAACAGTGATGTATGAAGCACGCTGCGTCTTCATCATCCCTACGAGTTGCTTTAAAAGCAGGACTCTGATCCCTATTCATTACGTCAAAGTGTGGAGGAGACGTTTCTATTACCACACCAGATGTCCAAATCAGCCGTGTTGTTTCAGTGCTTACTGTGGCCAGCCTCCCCGGTCCCACCGTTTATTTACACTGGGGAGCTCTGGCGGCCGGGGGGGGAGTCCTGACTAATTGTGAGCAGCTGTAATATCACAGGGCCATCATTAAGAGGGCAACGGCTTTGCACACGCATTCATAATCCAGCCTGAAATGGAATAGCTGCAACGTCCGCCGACCGCTACTGAATTACCAAATTGTTAGTGTGGCCTAAATTTTACACTCTTGTTTATGAAAGACTAAACCGCTCAACGTGATTAGCACCCGCAACGGTGTGACATTTCTCCAGAGTGGTGGTCATGAGCGGGGGGGGGGCTCGAACTGCACCACTAGAGGGATGGACAAGTGCAGAGTATGGAAGTAGGCTACAGTTCTCGAACTGTGTGTAGACTGATTACATTACTAGTGATGGAGGCCACAACAGGTGGTTGAAAACCAAACTCGAGTAGTTTAATGTCATTTTAGTTCCAAAATCTAAAATATATGTCCAATTTGAACCAGAGAATCGTTTCTCATCTACTTACTTTTTCCACTAAAGTATTTCTGTCTGTATGTGGAATGCATGTGAAGGTGGCTGGTGAGGTGATCGATGTGTCTCAGACCTTCCTGACAGCATCTTTGACCAGCAGGTCCTCCGTATGGTCCGGTCAGTAGTAGATTGCAAGAACAACCCCCTCCACTGTGAATTAGAAATTCCCCCCTCAGGTCGTAGATTTAGAGTACCCTGGTTCAGGTGAGATAGGAGTAAAAACTCTTTTGTTCCCTGTGCAATACATTTTCTAGACTTGCACATGTAATTGTAACTTAAGTTTCACTTTATCTTGAAAGTCATTTAGCATTTTATTTCTGCCTTTTAGACGTACGGCATTTCAGGGATCATTTACGTACCTTTTTTATGCATCTATGCTGTTCTTTTCACTTTGTGTTTGTGTGTCTGGTGCACCTCACTGTAAGCCAAGTTTCCCATCTGGGATAATAAAGTCAACTTGAACATAGCTCGTGATCCAAACTGCAGGTTATCATCACTGCCACACCATTTTGACAATTACATAATTTTTATTTCATCATAACAGACTGGCAAAGACATTCACATGATTCATGTGATGCATGTGCCAATCTCCGTCATGGCAGCAACATTCTTAGAATCAATTTGTCTTAAAAAAAAAGTATGTAGCCATGGTGGTGGCTGGGAGAGAACCTCCACCTGTACCAGAGGATCAATCAGCGCAGGTGAGAGCTGTTAGCTGGTTGATCCTCAGGTTTAAAAGGCAGCAGCTGAGCTGCCAGAGGGGGACACACGAGAGACAGAGCCGTGCTGAGCTGTAAAGCTATACGCCAGCAGACGCTGGCAAGTTAAGTTACGTGTTTTGTGAGTTTATGTTTGATTTAATAAAGATGCTGAAAAGCAACTGTTTCATGTCTGGCTGTGTGTGGGAGACCCCGGTGGCATCGTCATATACCACAAAGCACAACATTCATTTTGTTAATGCAATGCTGAATTGCAGAGCTTTTATTTAAAAAAGTTGTGAACTGAAGAATTTGTCAATTGATTAACGTCTTAACATGCATTGAACAACATTAACATCAGTGGGGGCTGGTGATAACATTTATTAGGGGGGGTGTTTTATTAATTTTTTTGGGGGGGCCAAACTGAAGCCAGACTCTACAAAAACAACAGCCTTCATCGAGCTGCTGAGCCTGCCAAAAAATGTAGCCTCATTGTGTCTAAGTGATTGTGGCAACTTTCATGCCTCTTGCATTTTTCAAAGAGATGTTTTAGGTCTTGCACGCCCATCATTGTCCACCGTACCTCCGTGCCGACACTTTGAAACAGCAAACAGGTGAAGCAGTAAAAGACATTACTACACCCCATGCATTTAGTCAACTCTGTTTCTCATAACAAGAGGTGGAGAAGCCCAGTTGTAAGCTCGTCCTCTATCACTTGCCGGCTCCTGAATCTGTAAATCAGGTCGGTCCAGACTAAGCTCCTTTTTCCTTTTTTTTTCTTGTGAAAGGTTGTTTTTGTAAAGAAATCCCCGGATTTGCCGCAGTTCCACTTGAAGTCTCCATATCTTTACCGGTCAGCTCGCAGCGGAAGTAACTCAGTGACGGCAGATGTTCCTGAGACGGCGTCGAGGGTTGACCAAACACATTAGATCAAAAAAAGGTAAATCAATACCTATTCGCTCTTAATAAAAGTGGGGGTGTATGCAGAAAGCTGTGTCCCTTGTAAAATCTGCAACAACCAATTAAAGAGGGGCCTCAGGTACCATGGTTGCCAGAGCTTTAAGGACCCCCATTCACTTTCACACCAGGAAGTATTTGTATTTAGACAGAAATCAACCAAATACAATTTGAAAACAACTTATTTTGAATGCCCACAGGTGCTTATGGTCTACAAGGAGCATTGCATGAGTAACTATTATTATCTAATTAAATTATGTTTACCATTTTTATACAGGCTTTTTTTTCTCAGGATGTTTGAGGGGGGCGGCGTCCCAGTGCCTCATATTAACCAGCCGCCACTGATTAACACCAGTTAAGTAAATCATTCAAACTTATATATAAACCACACACATGAACAGTAATTAGGCAAATTCTGTTTCTTTTTATGTAAACAATTTACTTTAAAATATTCATTGCGGATAAACCAGGGAGGATGAACACAACTTCACTCATAGAACGTTAATTAAAAAGCTCAGCCCACAAACAATAAAAAGTGACAGTATATTATAGAAGTGTTTGAGGAGTAGGAATAATTCTGAAGTAGCACCAGAGCATTAACACAGGAAAAGAGGACAGCCTATTGCAAAAAGGAAGGTGTAGAACTGGCACTGTGTGAGTCCAGTTAAAAATGCATTCACCAAAAAATTTAATTAGATCAATTTCAATCTAACATGTACAATTGTAATATAGATATCCAAAAATGGCGATGTCCATTGTGTAAAGAGAATAGAATAACCTGGAAGTCCCCACCTTGGTCCACCTCCTGGAATTCCGGCTGTTTAAAGAACAAACCTGAAAACAGAAATGAAATATAGACAAATAATGTCACCATAACCTCAATTAATTCACTAATGTTGTCTCAAGCATTGGCAGAGTGCTTTAGGTGCCCTGTTTTGTCATATCTCCCGTTGTTGATATTTGAATTCGTCAGTGCATGTTGGGACTCCCAAATGTTTTCATAATCTGGTTTTATTATAAGCAACACTGGCCAATGTTGAAAAATGAAGTCAAAAAAGACAACAACGCAGCCACTGCGGCCATCCGGCTCTGCAGACCAGACCGAAGTGGACCACACACAGTGTTTCAGTAAAGCTTTGCATAAAGGAGATATTAGAATACAAGCAAACGGCAAACAAGCCCCCCACCCCGCTACTCAGCGTGCTTTCTCTGCATGTTTTGATTCCTCTAAACAACGCTGTCACTGCAATAGCATGATTGCAAACGCTTCTTTCGAATATGGGTTTTTGGTATTGTATGCAGACAAAAAGAAACAAAGTTTGGTTTGTAGAACATTAGCAGATACACATCCTGTGTTTCAAAGTGTGTTTTGTGAGTGCAGTCTGTGTTTGTGTGTGAGAGAGTGGAAAATGAGACAGTACGGCGGACACATAAAAGGTTTCAATTTCATAATATAAATATTTAGAAAGACTTATTTGGCAGGGCGGCATAGTGAGCACTAATGCCTCACAGCAAGAAGGTGCTGTGTTTGAACCTGTAGTTTGCATGTTCTCCCCCTGTGCAGGGTTCCTTTGGGTACTTTTACTTCTTGCCACTAGACATGTTAGCTATGTGATAGCCTCGCCAACTGTCGGCTAGGACCCTCAAAAGATAAGTGGAGGGATTAACCTATTTAATGTGTTAGTGTGTAAGATTTATGTGAAAGGGATCGATTTATGTGAAAGGGATCTATTTGCAGAAATTTTATATAAAATAATCCTAAGGATGTTTTCACTCGTGTAATCATCTAAATTATACAAATTGTTGTTTTCTTTACCCTAGAATGAGCCCTGTATTTTTAATTAGTATTTATTCACATCGGGAGCGGGTCCTCTCTACGGAGGCCGCCATGTTTTTTTTGTACAGTAGCCCAGGTTAGAAAAACTAAACTAAACAGATTTGAATTACAACCGAAGGCTACCACAGGTTCTCCTTCATGTTTGGAAGGGGAGGGTGAGGTGAGGGGTATTCAGCTGCAACATGCTACTTCACCACTAGATGTCACTAAATTCTACACACTGAACCTTTAAAGCAAATGCTGCAAATAAAGACTACCTCAACACTTTTATGTTTTCATTTGGAAACACATCAGTTCTGCTATGGATACTCTTGGTGTTCACATTGCTCTCGAATTTTAGAGTAGCTATAACAGAGAAGTTTGTAAATATCTTAGTTTGAAAGCTCCAGGGCGGCGTTTTTGTAAGAAACAATAATGTAGACACTCACAACCGCTTGCTGATTTGGTCTTTTAGGTCACGACGTAGCCTTCGCTGATTCATCAGGCTTCTATCACATGACCCCCCTTTGGAAGAAAATTAGCTTTGGTTCTAGTGTAGAACACATGAATAATCAATTACAAGCTTTGATGACATCTCATGTGCAGTTAAATTCTGCTATTGTTTGAGCAATCTACAACCAAATGCTACCTGCTTACACCAGCACACACATTGTGTGTGAGTGGTCACATGATTGCAGGTATGTTGGTATGGACAGGGAAATCCAAACTGGTATGAAGTCTAAACTCTTGCGTGTACAGAGATTGTTTTAGATCAAAAATGCTGTTATGTAAGTAATATGGATGTAGCCAAAGATAGACGACATTATAGCTCCCTAAAAGTGAACTCAAATCATCTTGATAGAGCCCCTGGTGGCTGACTGGCTTTTCACCTACTTTTTTTATTTAATGCCATAAAAATTGGATGAAATGTCATGATTGACAGTTGAAAGTGACTTGTGATTAGTTAAGTGTGTGCATCAGTGAGACCACGGCTCTACAATCACTACTGTACAGACTCTGGCTCCAAATTTAAGTCAAAAGCGCAAGATGGCAGCACCTGTATCCAGGATATTTAAGCTTAATTTTTGTACCATGGGAGAAAGTGAAGATGTGTTGTCCATCTTTATACATGATCTATAGATTAAAACTATATAGAAACTCATAAATAAACTAAGTCATGTAATTGTTCTAATCTGATGCTTGAGTCAGTCTAAAAATTACAAGAGTTTCATTTCTAGTGTTTCCTGTCCACATTTGTGTGATCCTCCCAAATAACCTCAGAGGAATCACCTCTCTTAAGATATCTGCCTCTTCTGTTTATACTGAGGGTTTATGCGGCCAGACATATAGGTTTATTTCAAGAGCTCCCTTCTCCATTTTCATGAGAGCATATGCAGATTATCATCTCTATCAGCGCCCTGATCTCAAATCAGCCCCCCTCATCACCGGAGCTTAGTTTAGAAGACACAGCATCAATATTAGATGACAATCATGGGAAGAGGTCACTCATATAAGCTCATAGGTTCCCACCCTCCCCCCAGCACATTGTTCACAGCTGAGTCTGAGAGATGCACGCAACATGAGAGGACACGATTCATGACAGATGACCTGTACGCCCAGGACACTGAACGAGAAACACAGACACATTCAATTAAATTACATTCAGTCTATTCACTATAACACAATAGAGTGGTAGTACATTACAATGGCAAAACTGATCCCTAATACCACAATGAGGAATTATTTATATTGAAGGTATCTAATATATTGACTGTCCACAATTAAAATGATTCTCCTTAGCAGTGTTATTTAGTTTTATTGTTATTTTATTGTTGTTTTAGCTTGTTGTAAAGCACATTGTTAAGAAAAGGATTATTATTTGTACTATTACTATTATTTTAAAATCCTTCGCTATCTTTAATTTGATATTTCAGTAGCCTCATTCATATACCATTTGGTACACAGGACCTACACCCCAGTATATTTCAATAACACTTCCTAATAAATATTTAGGTCAAGCAAAGAGTAATTATTCGATATAGACCACTTTTTCAATGTTGTTCAGAAAAGTAAACTAATGATGGCTTGAAAGAAATGGTTGAGTTGTCCGTCAATACAATTTTTATGTCAATCCAATCAATAGTTGTCAGGATATCTCATTCAATACTATAATTGTGAATGCTATGATGGCACTGAATGAAAGGTCAAGGGATCACATTGAGCAAGTCACAAGCACTAATTCTTTATGCTCATGCATGACAAATTGTGATTTGTGAACATGTGCTATACAAATACAGTTTGATTGATTAATTGATAGAGCTAAGAGCTCATATTTCACAACAACAACATCCTTTACATGTATCTGTGTTGCTAAAATGTGTGTAACTAAGGGGAAAATAACATGATTTACCCGTGTTTGTAATATCCTAAGAGGTGAAGTGGGCCTCTGGGGATTTGCCAAAATATTTCAGGGGAGGCTCATGGGAGTAACAAAATATGAAATGAGTTATTAAAGAGCAATCACGTAGAACAGCCTTGATATGGGTTTGGTTAAAGAAATCAGAGACAATAAGAATTGTGGAATTTAACAGATTTTTCAAATTCCCACCAAGTCAGAAAGTCATAAATGCCTTAGGAGAAAAAAATTGTATGTGTTTGGTCAGTTATGTCAAACAGCAATGAAAGGTTATCTTTGTTCAACTGTTTGGTATTGATGGGATCATAGTAGTAAATAAATGAGTTACTCATCAAAAGGTCTTTCTGAATGCTACTGTAGAGATGGTTGTACCAACTTTCAAGGTCACTGAAGTTTTTCAAAATAAAAGCTGTGAAACAACTGCATAAAAATAACCACTTTAGTGCTGCAAAGATATTGAACAAAACCAAGACCACCAGCTCTCTCATCGGATCACCGGCGTCATGTCTTGTGGAGTAAAGGATCTTGGACAAAATCTTCACTCAAAATGATGACAAGTAGGTACTGAGGTATGATACAAGTAATGAGAACTTTACCAGTGGACTGCTAGTAGTAAGCTGCCTTTCATCCTCATCATCTAACAATGAGCTGTGGTTGTGCTATGACAGAGACCATCCATCACATTGCTTGCTATTTTTTTTATTTTATTTTTTTATCTAATTCAGTGTGAGAAAAACGTTGTAGGCATATTAAAATGAGGTACCCCTGTATAGTTTTATTCTCATCCCATAATGATTCTAGCAGAGGCCGGTAACATTATTTGCATATAAATATCAATTGACCCTGTGTTTACTATTTCTGACAGAAATAAAAATACTGCATTATTCAAACCTCAGCTATAAGAGGGGAAGGGATAAAAGAAAAAGAAAGATAAAGAGGAGAAGTTGATGAGATGAGAGGATCAGCACGTACACTGCAAAAATATACATCTAAGTAAGGTAAAATATCTTAAATCATGGCTTTATGGTAGTTTTTTTACTTCATTTTTCAAAGCTTAATCATTTCAAGTATTATTTCCCTTTTTATTGCAGTTGTGTTTTTATTGAGTTTTTGCAGTGTCCAGGAAAGTGCTACCATTATGTCCCTGTGCTGTTCAACACAAACTGACCTGATCACAGGTGGGGATACTTACCACAAGGGATAATGGTTCTTTGGTTCTTACTGTTCTTTCTCTCCTCTGTGGAGTATTCTAATCATTTATGCTATTGCCCATTGACATGGTTTTAAAGCAAATACCATAGGCCTCCAAATGACAGGGAAATCAGCTCTGGAACAACCTCTGAACCCTGCATATGCCTACGTCTGTTTATATACTCTACATGGACAATTTTATGGTTTTCCATCAGAGCACAACCACTTTTGACTTTGATCATTACACCACCAGTTGCAGTTGACACTATAATGCCCACTGTTTAGTGGGATGGATGATCTTCAGTGTGACTTTGGCATTTATTTGTCCCTCTTCTCTCTCTACTTTCATTAGAGTAGTTATGCTTCTGTCTGTGTTCTCAGAACGCAACTACAAAGTGCTTCTGCTGGGTTCTCCAGAGGCACATCAAGGTCAGGCCAGGAGTTGAAGGGGCTGTGGGACAGTACTGTGTGCATATATGTGTGTGTGTGCATTGGGGCTGGGGGAGGTAGACGGTGAGAGGGACACCTCAGGACCCTGACGGCTCCGGTTGCCTGAGCCACGACCGCCGAGTTGGAGGAGGCTAGCCGCAGATCGATCATCGCGGAGCTGGATCCCTGCGATAGGGGGGCGATTGGATGCAGCGCGCTGGGACTGAATGACATAAGCCCAGACGTCTAAGTGTCCCATTAGCAAGACAGCCGCCCATGTCCTGGTGCCCCCACCCCCCCGCCCCCCTTCGCCGAAGCTGGCATCATGGAAAACGGCTCAGGTGTTCCCCTCAATTGCTCGAGGACGTCTGCAACACAGAGGGCAGCAGCTGACAACGAGACAGCTACAACTCTCTGCATGTGGCACTTCTGATACTCCGAAGCAATTATATCTTTATGGCCTTCATAAATCACTTGAGGAAGCGGCAACCCAGACTGCATGTGTGTATGTGTGTTGTTGTTTACATACACGAGTATCTTCCCATTTGTGCGTTTGCATATGTTTAGAGGTAAATGGAGCAGGGGGTCGCCACGTGTGCGCTTTCCCCGCGTTCAACTCACAAGACGACACGCTGCGGTCAGAATGTTGCCAATGATTCCTAAACACATAAGAAATGATGACAAAACAAGGAGGCCACACACAGAGGCTGCTGTGACACACCGCCTGCTGGGCCCAAACACACAGGCAGAGCCAAGCTCAGTGGGTCTCTGGTGAAGTACGGGCCCGCATGTTTTATGACTCTTCCACCCGCTGCAAATAAGTATATTTACATGTCCTCAAAATGAGCGTCGGGGCTGGAATATGCTGCCCGCAGTGTCCATCAAACTCTTTGCCAGTCCCTGATTATAACATAGTCACCAATATTGCGTCAAGCAGGGGATTTGTAACTGGTATTATAGTCTGTCAAAAACATGATCTTCATGTAATGGTGATGAAAACAGTGGAACAGTTGCTGAAGAGCTCATTTAAATGAGTCTAAATGATACTTCTCAAATGGAGAAAGTGAATCACATGGTGCTACAGATATTGTCCGGGTGTTTTGATGTCAAGATTTACAGAGGGGCTGAATGTGTGAACTCAAACGTCCCAGTCAGTTGCTCCAGAAATTTTATGGAACTTTTTCTGCCAGACCCCAAGTAAAACGTCCAGAAAATGTCCATGTGAGCCTACGTGAAAAGCACAGGAGTAAAATGTCTGGGAAATTCCCAGTGGGTGAGTGGCCATGTTGATGATGTTTCTAACGCGGCGGACGCCAAACTGGAAGAGAACAAATGTCTCCAGATGTAAATGAGGTGTCATACACGTAGAAGACGCAGATGTCAACTTGGAAAGACGAGATTCGAGAGCTTTTGGCGATAAGGGCTGACATAAACTTCTATGTGCTGTGAACAAAAACACATGGATTCCACAGTGGAAATTAAACATGATTTACCCGGGTGTCAGTCCTCACCTGAATGTCCCCGACATTTTCCTCTTGGTGTTAATGTGTCTGACACGTAAAATGGATAAACTTGGTAACAATGTTTTTCTGGATTTCATGCCTGAAAACACCTTTTGTTAAAAGATACTGGGTCTCAGGAGAAGCCTTTTAGAGGATGTTGAATTCCAACTATGAAAATAATCTGTTAAAAGCTTGCTACAATAACTTTTGTATTGCACTTCTTTGTATTGTTTCTACACAGGTTTTTTATTTGCTCTTGCTGTCAATTTATTCAGTTTCTACAATTGTTGTATAAAAGACACAACGTGGCCCAATTAACCTGTTGAGGGGAGTGTGGGGGGGCATGAGGAAAATAGGCTCAAGGGGCCAATCTTGACCCCTTCACCCCCCCATACTCAGTGCACTGTCACCTCCATGTTCTCATTAATACAGAATAGTAGATCACACATTCCACAGCTGTGACTTGAGCTGCAGCCTGCCACTGTGTTTCTTAAGTGCTGCCTGTAGATAAGTGTTCATTCTCTGTAGAGACTCAAGTTCTGTATTATTGTGAAGTTTAAGGCAAACTGTGAGTCTGAATCTTCTCTTTGTTATATTTAATCAGTGACCCCCCACATACACACATGCACATTTAACTTTCTTTGCAGTTTGCCTTAAGTGTTGCAGATTCCTTTGCTAATTTGCCATTAATTACCAAACCAAATGACATGAAGTGTTACTGGGTCGTCCTTGGGGGTCCGGAGTCCCAGGGCAGCTGGGTGCTTCATACATGATGACTGTTATTGCTATCTAGATGTTAGCAAGGGTCCCGTTCTCCTTTTCTTTTCTGCAGCATTGCATTGGGGAGGCATACAGTAACTGATAAGATCACAAAGGATCCCACGGTAATGTTGCAGCGCGAGGATGAAGAACAACGCGTGCATGCAGCCACGGACGTATTTGATTCCTCGTGTTAACGGAGATGTGAGTTACACAATGACGGCGTGGAGAATGAATCAGAACAGGAAATGCTCTCTTGCTAAGCTGTGCGTGTGGCCAAGAGAGATGGCCATAAACAAAGCTCCTCTTTGTGACTCCTCTTCACTCTCTAGTGCTCCTTCTCTCTCCCTCTCTTTCTCTCTCTCCTCATGTACAACTGTTTGTCCGGTGCTAAGAAGTCTCACACTTATCCAAACAGTCTTATCAATCTACTAATTAACTGCATTAAAATCCTTATCAACCCATTTCTTAAAAAACGTCTCGCATCAGCGTCACTTTGAAGGGGCAATCACGTGCCTGAACAAATATGTGGACGTGGACATTTGAGGAAACAAAGTGAAAATAAATACTGTCTGCATCTGAATTATGTAAATAATAAATACGCCGCAGAGCATGAACTCTAAAACCTCTGAGCGACTGCAAACACAAAAATAGTCTCACAGAGCTCTGATCTTGAGAGCAGATGTTCAGGAAGTGACTCTTTTTGTCTTTTGGAGGTCCACAAATGACAAGAATACACTGTGGGAGGTTGTCATATTTCATCATTATCATATTACAGTATTTATAGAAGGTTTTTATCATAATTACAATTTTTCTTTGCATTAACATTTACTAATTCCACAAACATCTGTCTGTTTGTCTGTCTGTCTGTGGAGCACATATTTAGCGAATCGGTCATCTTATTGACTTCGCATTTGGCGTGTATATTGTTCGTGGCCAGAGGAAGTGCAGAGTCTAATTTAGTGTGATTTGGACGTTCAATATGAATACAATTTGTATAGACAGGCGACCAGCTCTGTAGCAGTCAGCGGGGGAGGTGTGCCTAAATTATCATGGGTGCTGATCTTCGTCATGGCAACAACATTCATAGAATTCGTTTTGTTGCATCTTCCTCAAGCTTAATTACAGACCTTTTTTTTTTTTTTTTTAAGTTATGAACATTGGTCTGAAGATTGTGTCACTTGCTTAACAAACCTCTGAAATAGCCGACATGCAATGAATGAAAAAATAACAGTAGTTTGGTAATCATACAAACTTATATAGCACCCTCACACATGAACAGTAATAAAGCAAATTCTGTTTCATTTCATGGAAAACATGGATTATAACATCTTCACTACAGATAAACCAGGTAGAATGAACACAAAGTTTCCTAACTTCACTCTGCACTATAGATGGTTTATAAAAAGCTCTACACGCAACGTCCAGCACACAAACAATAAAAAATGGCAGTATATTGTAGAACTGTTTGAGGAGGACTCACTCATGACAAGGAATAAGGAGAAACACAGGACAAGCAAAGGTTTAGACCGGGCACTGCTGTAGCGTGTAAAATGAAAAGAAAGGAAATAATCCATGGAGTGATTGCTGAGTTGATGTAGCTGCTGCTTAAAGTCAAACACACAGGAGAGAGAGAGACAGCAGTCGGCCTGGACAGAAAGATATAACATTGGCTCAATCCTCTTCCCACAGCGCTGGCATAATGCATTCCCTCTCTCACTCACTGTAATTGCAATGCAATGATGTCAGCATGACAGGTGAGACTGAACGCGAGACAGCGTTGAATAAGCTGCCGTCGCAGTATCAAGAGCACAAAAACGTATCTGAGACACTCTATGGGGTGTCAATTTAATCATGCTTAAACCAGGTATCACCTTCCCGCATGATTCCACCATTGACAAAGAATCCTGCATACTGCGTTGCACAGAGCGGCGCTGCGGCCTCCCGCTCGATAAGGTATCTGTGACTGACACGCTCTCTGACGTGCACACATACGCACCCGTTGCTTCCCATGCAGTGAGCGACTGACGGACGGTGACGTGCTTGATGTGGCCAGGCTCTACGTCAGCCCGACCAGTGCACGTGAAGACGAGCTATAATTCAAGTTGAATTCGAATCAGAAAGAATCCAGACTAAACAAAAACAATTCAGTTAGATAAAAGAAAGAACAAAGTGCAAAGTACAAAGTGACCTATATGACTCACTTGTAATCTTGGATGTGCTTTGTGCTCTACCACCTGCTCTACCTGTAAAGTCAAGCTGAGTCATAGCAATGGGACCACCACCACACACACACACACACACACACACACACACACACATACTCTTCACCCATCACTGGCCCCCAGCCCTCATACACTGTCTGCAGGCAAACAAGAAATAATTCATACGGCTTCCCACACGGGAGTGGGTGTCCTGTATCGGCCTGTCCGCTCCGCTGCCTGTCTGTTATCACCTGCAATTGAGGTAATCCACAGGACTATTATACTGCAGCTTATTGTACAGGGGAATATAGCTGCTGCTGCACCGCCACCACCTTGTCAACCCCCACCTCCTCCGTCACAGACAGACCATACTCCTGGAAAGCTGACACCCAGAAGGCCGACGCACTCTCAGCACACATTAACAGATATACGGTGTATGTGTTGAGTTAACTGCATATCTCATCTTAATAATTGTGTCATTTCAATCAAAATTAATCAGTATGATAAATGTATGTGAGTATAATGAAAAGGTGTTGAGACCTACATCAAAGCAGCAATACCACACTTTAAAATCATTCACAAAAAAATATACTGTTCAGACTGACAGGTTCATATCAGTTTAAAAACTAAATATATAAAGATATTAAGACACCTAAAGACATTTGATGTAAAATGTTTACAAAAAACAGATGTAGTATCTATCTATCTATCTATCTATCTATCTATCTATCTATCTATCTATCTATCCATCCATCCATCCATCCATCTATCTATCTCTATCTATCTATCTATCTATCTATCTATCTATCTATCCATCTATCCATCTATCTATCTATCTATCTATTTTATACACTGATGCATACATTTAATAATCCAGTGATATTTCATACACTCACATCTCTCCCATTGACTGAGTATAAATGAGCATTTAAAAGAGGTACTTATAAGTTTAGTACTGAAAAAGTTGTACTGTATTATTACTTTGTAAATTCTGCTAACTTACTTAGTAAATTTTAAGTTTGAAGTAAGTTTGAATCTCCCAGTCAAACATGGTCATCATTGGAATGTAGAATATGCACATACATGCTGAATGTATGGATAACTGCATCAATGCTATTTATGTACCTGACGAAACACAAAGGTAAATAAAGTATTTGCTATATTTTTTTTTTAATGCCAACAACAAATTAGTTAAAATAGAAATAATATAATAATAACAATAATCACGATATCAAGATATGCAAAAGTATTCTCTGCAAAAATCTGAAAATATTATTTAAAAATGAAGTAGTAACAGTCACTATCGTAATTAAAGAAGTATAAAACAGCATCAAATTGATAGTACATATATTAAAATGTAAATACATTAGATGCTTCCTTGTCAAATAAATAGACTCAATTATTATGGCTTTTATCTTTGGTCAAAATGTTAGTGTATCCTCAGATTTTTACCTGATAGTAAAATGATATGATCGGTTTCAGTGTGAAAAAGAAAGATCTGTTCATTTATTTGAAGAAAAAGAAGGTGACATACTTTTGATCTGCAATAAACAGCATTTGAGGGGTTTTAATAATTAAACACACTAAGTTGCAAACTCACACAAATACCCATGCTCCCACAGCCTCTCATGTTGCCACGGGGCCGGAGAGTGCATTGTACAGGGAATTGTCAACATTCCCATGATGAGCCTGCAGGCCCTGTGGTCCGGGGAGGTGTCGAGATGAGGTGGGGGCTGAAAATTGATTGTAAACGCTGAATTATTCAACCGAGCCCTCCGCCATTTGAGTGAGTTTCTTCGGTTACGTTCAGAAGAGCTTTCATAGCAAAACAGGAGAAGATTATCTTCCACAGGCCCCCGTGGAGGCCCCGAACGCCTCTCATTAACGGGACAAAGCATCTACAGCCCAGACACACTAACACACTGACACAAATTTACATGCGCACACATTCTGCCACACACATGTAGACATGATATCTCATATCTGTACACATGCACCGGCCAAGCTCCAACACATACAGAGCCGCTGCACAGGATTACAAAGGGTGGGGACGAACAAATGAGCGTGAAAGTGCTAAATGATCCTGTTTTTGAGTTTGTTTTTGAGCATAACAAGTCTCTCAACACTAATCCCCTACATAAAATGCTCATCAAAGTGTCGCTAGTTTGATATGCTCCATTCATTCGAGTGTAACTGAGAAGCCCTTCACTCACTTGAACAGCCGATAGATTTTTTCCAAGAACAAAAACTGGAAGAAAAAAAGAAGAAAGAGAAAACAAGTGAGAGCTGCCAGTTAATCCTTGGCCTTAAGCTGTTAAAGTATCCTGTAATGTCTGTATTTACATATTCACTGGGTTTCCAGAGTGCCTTCTACATCTTGGTTCATTAAAAGCTGTAAAAAGAGATATGATGAACCCCGGCTGTCAGTTCAAGGGTAAAGTTTGCTCCTTTTATTTATCATTACAATCTTCCCCTCAATCACAGCCTGTGCTTCATTACAAATCAAATGAGCAGGGCCTCATAAAAGTAATTAAATGTAAAAGCTTCTGCTTTACAGTGTCGTGGACATGTTAGTACAATTCAGCCAGACTCCAGTTACAGAAAATCCCACTGCCCCCCCAAAATAAATCTGCCTGATCACATGAAATAGGGACAGGGAGGGGGGGTGCAGGCAAAAAAACGCACTCAGCATGAAACGGAATGAGATATGACAGCACAACTACAGGAAACTCTAGCTCGGCGATGCGGGCCCTGCCTATCATTAAATGACTCGCTGAAATTTTAATTCTCTGATCACATTAAGTGCTTTGGGAAGACAACAAACTCTGCGGCAGATCTTGGCGGTGTCATCTCGTCGTGAAGAGGGATATAAGGTCCTTTGGCATTAGGATGCTCCTTCTGTCTTCAGTTCTGGTGTCTTATGAAGGCTTCGGTTACACCTTTGCATAAGATAAGGTGTGTGTGTGTGTGTGTGTGTGTGTGTGTGTGTGTGTGTGTGTGTGAGAGAGAGCTCGTTTCACCACCCGGACATCCTCACTGTCCTTGCATATCTCTTAGCAGCTTGAAACTGAACAGGTCACTTCACACAGGAGTGTATCACTATACTTCTGAGAGGATATTCATTCTCCAATCAGAACCCTCAATCAAACCCGTAACACAACAAGCCTTAGCACTCAACCTGTTTGAGTTAAATTGTAAACTTAACAGTTATTATTCTGACCTAAAGTCAGAACAGTAAATGGTGTCCTCTCTGATTCAAAAGACTATCAAGCATATCAATCAGCAAAGATTCTCATCATCATCATCGAGTATTTGGGCCGTACTGAAGACCAACAATTCAGAGATTTCGAGAATAATGTCGTAACATTAAGAGACTGAAGTTATAATTGAATGAGTAAAAAGTCAATACTATGAGCATTAATTCGTAATTTAATGAGAAAAAAGTCAGAATATTACGAAAATAAAGAAAAAAACGTCTTTTAGGAAATTAGGAAAAAATATATAAGATGCTCCACATTCCTCATTTAAACGCAGGTGACAGACTGATCTCCTGACCCCCCCCCCCCTAAAATCAATGTGATCTCTTATTGTTGGAGACTGCTCAAAGATTATAAAGGACTGAGAGGAGGCATGGGTGTAGCCTTAATGATTACATCTCTCAGATTACTCAAAAACATTAACGCTAACGCTACAATGTCCAAGATGTGTTAGCTCAGTTTTTGCGTAATGACTAATTACCAGAGGGGGGAGACAAAAGTTCTGCAACATCCAATCATCCAATCCAAAGACGCTTTACTCTTCTCAACAGAAAATGAACGAGGTGATCAATGGAGTAATATTCCAAGTATCGAAACAAACAAAAACGTTAAGCCTGTTCTTATTATAGCCAGTCTTTATCTTAACGAAGGTTTAACATTCTCTTAGAAATGGGTCTCTCCATTACCATGAGTGTTTTTTAAGTCTTTTGGCTCTTTGTGTTGATGTTACAACCTGCACATTTACTGTTTTGGTTAACTGTCATAGTGTAACAGCAGGCAGTACGTTCAGTGACAAAGCTCAGACAAACCAAGTGTACAACACAACAAGACACACAAAGTTAGTGTCTACAGCTGGTGAAAGCTAGTGGGTCACGTAGCTGCTGAAGGGCTGGACTGATCTCTCAATAGATTCAGTTAAGGTTATCATAACACTAATCCTAACAAAAGATAGAAACATAGAAATATTCTTAGTCTCTGTTAAGCCGCCCAGACGTCATCACAGAGACAGAAAATAGAGGAAACACTTTTCAGCATTCAAACACACACACACACACACACACACACACACACACACACACACACACACACACACACACACACACACACACACACACACACTCGGTTGAATAAAAAGATTTTAACCTATTGAATAGCATTAAACACTGTTCACTTACATACTCAATCATGCAGAACGTCTTTAGATAATCATAGCATAGTTAGAGGAAAAATTAAAACACCTCTTATTATTCACAAGCTCATTTGCAGTACATCCAATAACCCATTCAAGTTGTGCAGTTACACAGGCCCTTTAACAACCGCTCTGACCTCATCAGTATTTCTAGGTCATGCATTATGGAAATTGGTTTTGTGTGTTGGACAGAGTCAATTTTCTGTCAATATTTCTGATGTTTTGTCTTTCAAGGTCTTTCTGTAGTTCTCCCTCCTTCCTCTAATCTACTCACTTACAGGAAGCTGGACTCACTGCAACAGATTAAAACAGTTTAATAAAAGGGGAAGGTAAACTCCCAGTTGTCCCCCACATTCTGCCGACAACATATGATGCTTAGCAACGGCTGCCAAATCAAACATAAACAAAGGAGAGACCTCTTTACCCTCTGGCAACCTGATGAAAGCGACACAGACTGAGGTCAGAAGTTTTGGAGACATCATTTGTCGGTAGAGGTTTTTTTTTGCCTAATTGATACTAGTTTTATCCAGTTTCAACCCTCCGGGAAGCCAAAGGTGATGTTTTCACAAGACCAGCATATAAATAAAGGCTGCATGAGGAGAGGACCCCTACCAGCAGAGCATCATGGGAAGGGGCTACACACAAGCCCACACAAGATGCTCAAGCTCAAGAGCTTTAACATTTAAATCATGCTTGTGCTGACTACAGTTTGATTCGAGAGAATATGCTCAGGAGTGCATTTCACCGGCTTTTGAGGGGAGTGAAATGAGTGAAATATTCATACCTGTTAAAATCATCATAAATTATGTAAAAATATTTTCCTCAATTAAAAAAGGATGATGTCATGGATATGTTGTGGGAGGCATTATTGAAAAAGTGGCTCCAGTTCCTCCCCCCCGATGAGCAGTATATACAATGGATGGATTTGTGGATGGAATATTGATTTACTGTTGATTAAAATGATTAAATACATTGTTAGATGCATCAAAATAGAATTACATGCATGTATTAAACAACAATAATTAACATGTGTAGCACAGGCAGCAGGTCAACAGAGTAGCAGCAGCAGCTACCGTTCTCCATATGTTTCTACCATAGACAGCTCCCCAAAAGTAAAACTGAATAATCTTGACTGCCCCCTGGTGTCTGGCCGTAGTATAGATTGTAAACCCTGCCTCCTCCCTGTTAGTGGATGGCACATGGGCAAAAATAGCAAAAGTTAAACCACAGATCAATTAAATGTTTCTCCCAGATGGTTTCTGTCATTTTAGCTAGTTCTTGTGTCACTGATGGCTCCAAGTGACCTCAAAAGCCCAAGAGATCAGCACCCATATCCGGCATATTCTGGCTTCATTATTGTACATCAAGAGGAAGTAGAGATGTGTCGTCCATTTTTATACAGTCTAAGGTGTCTTGACAGGAAAAATACAGGGAATGTATTGTGTTTTGAATTACCATTTGGCAGCTCTTCACGTCCAACACATGATCAATTTGTGTCATAGAGAGATTAACATTGTGGTTCACAGCAGAATAAACAGAGAAGATGATCTTTCAACTGAGTTTTAATGTTTATCTGATGAATTTATGTCACAAACAAATGGTTGCAACACTTTCTGTAAGCCTTTTTCAAAATAAAAGCACTTGAGCATTTCTGTTGATGGAATCCATTCCCTTGTTTAAAAAGGTTTTTTTATTGTGAAATATTTGCTGGAGCAGAAGATGCACGGCTTCATACTGTGTAGTACTGGTATTTATTTGAGTACAAGGGACTTCTTTCATACAAGGCAATTATCCCATTTGTGGCCATATTCAAATCAAAGCCTATATGTAAAAACATTGTGCTGCAGTAGCAGCTCCTCTGCAGAACATGTTATGGAACTGAGAAGCTACATATTTTGCATTGTAAATATGAATTGATATTAATTTGAATATTGTGCATTGAATAGAAAAATGTCCACAACTGCCTTTCTTTGTGTATATTTATTTTGTGTACATTCAGCCTTTAACAGAAATTGCAAAAATAATAAGTATGACCCTCCTAAGTGGGTTTTGGAAGATATCAACAAAATCAGGACAGAAAGTCTACACATCTTCCGCCGCAAACTAAAAACACACCTCTTCCAACTATACCTTGAATAAAAGTTTAAACTAACAATTTAGTAGCACTTAAATGGCACTTACTTATAGCACTTTGTAGTTTTGCTTTTTTTTGAAGAAATTGTACTTTCTTGATTCTTGTTGTTCTGGGTTTGTTCCTCATGGTTGATGCACTTATTGTAAGTCGCTTTGGATAAAAGTGTCACCTAAATGAAATGTAATGTAATGGTAGATCTCGGCTTAAGTTTGGAATTAAAAAGTGATCTTGGGCTCGAAAAGGCTGGTGACCACTGCACTAAAGGAACCACCAGGATTGTCTGTTATTAAATCATGTCTGTGATTTTTTGCTGATAAATTGGAAAAGTGAAAAACCGGTTGGTGGCTCTAGAGGAAAAGTCAAATCATTAGGATTCATCTCAGGGGACCATGCATATTTGGACAGGTCCATGCAGTACTTGTCAAAACACCTAGGGGATTATCGAGTAAGTGGCTTCATCCTCCGGGGACCACGAATGTCAAGATTTTATGGTTATCCGTTGATTTGTTCTCAAAATATTTCAGGCTGGATTAGATTGGTGGATTAAGCACAATAAACTGACCAACGGGTTGTCATTGCCATCAGACTCTGTAAGTAAAAACAGTGCATGTTCCAAGAACCGGCTCAAACAAGTGGTAAATGTACGATGAAATTCGATTTTCAAAGTAACTGAAGCGTTTTCTGAGTTCACTTGTATGTATGTGGGGTGCAAATTGAAATGGGTCTTTTGGATGCGTTCGTAAAAGGTGACAGAAATCTGAAGCTGAAACTTGCAGTGCTTTTTGACCTCTCAGTGGTATTATCTGATTACACTGCTGGCAGTCAAACAATACTACACCACAGATGAGCCAGGACAGGAGCCAGGACAGGAGCTGGACATACTGTACACACATTCACTAAGCTCAGCAGGTGAAAGCCTTTCTGCTCAGTGAAATGCAGCAGTGCCGGTGGAACACACACTGAAAAAGCCTCTCCTGTGTAGAAATAGGTATGAAAATATAGAAAACTACAAATGGAAACAGTGCATTTTCTACTTCATTCATTGTTTAAATGTTAGCCAAATTAATGTGCATATTGATTGTTCACGTTTTAAAAGTTTTGTCCTATGACTAAGGGATACTAAGGGCTCTTTTAACAATTAGAGAGGTTTAATAGTCCGAAGCACACGGTGCAAGTGCATTGAGCCTGTGTCCAAATCCACTTTTGTTAGTTTAAAAAGATTGCTGCGCCAGGTTTAAGGTGCAGCTGTAATCTTACTTTAGGAGCTGTATCTGGATGACTGCTGTGTTCAGCTCTACCTCACGCTGTCCAGTGGACGGTTGACCTGCTCGTTCGGATCGAGCTTCATCCTCAACGCTGATGGGCTTTTGCAACATCACATTACGTAAATTTCAAGCTTGATTTCAACTTGAGAGAGTGAAGCAAATGACGGAAATTTTGTGTCGCAATGTGAAAGGGTGCGTCTATTTGCGTCTTTGCATTGACTTTGTACTGTCACTGCTCAAAACGTGCTTTGTGTTTGGTGTGAATGCACGAGGGGGCCCTGAATCTTTAAACTGGGCTGCACTATATGAAGTTCTTTATTTTTCTTTTTTAAGTCTCTTTCACTATTTATTATTTGTTAAATGAGTTTAACCAACTCAATATTACATTATTATTATATTGTTGGTATGTAATTGTTGTATTATTGGTAAACAGATGGGAGGATTTTGCCCCCATACCCACACAAATAATTTCTGGACAGTCCCTTAATTTGGCTCATTCAGTGTTAAAACGAGAATTATTTCATTAACTGCATGCTTCACTGATGTAAGATAAATGAAGATATTTTAATCAAACCAAACTAATCTTTTTGATTTTAGTTTTCTGATCATTTGTGTGTTGTGTGTTTTTTTTTTTTGTTTTAAGGAGATGATTGACTGATTGTTCAAACACAGTGTAATTTCCCACTACATCACTTGTCATAACAGTAATATAGACTTTGCATGTCCCTATTAAGAAAGAAATACTGCAGCTGCCGTCTTGCATATTGACAATGATGTAATCGTCACAAAGTTGGCAGCTGAATAGAGCTGCCGAGTTTCATCTGACCACAGTGACATGTTTGATCGGTCAGAGCCGAGGTTGGTACGCAGCGTGTGGGTGGTGGGGGTGTGGGGGCTCTCCTGTGGCAGTGGAGAACAAACATAAATCTTCTTCAACAATCTATTTTCCATCATACTTATTCACAGGGGACATCTCAAAGTGGTCTTTACCCTTTCTGTCAATGGCTGCCCTCATCCATCAGTTTCATAGAGAATTATACCCCAGATCAATGTAGTTCACGACCACTGAGCATTTGTCGAGGGTTGGAGGAGGCGGTCGGGCGGAGAGGTGGGGGGGTGAGTGTCGGGTGTGTGTGTCGCTGAGAGCTACCTCTTGTTGGCCACCCGCTCATGCCCAGATAATTCACACCATGTAGTGCAAACAAAACAATGGTTTTCCTCACCATTAAGCTCCTGTTCCCCTGTAATTTACAATGAGAAGCAATGCTAAGAGATCCCACAAACACACAAAGACTCATGGGAATGGAAATGACAGAATTAATGAATGGAGTCTGTCTCACACATTTAGTTTTTTTAACTTTGCTTGAATTTGATTTTAATTTAGTCGAAAAACACTTTGTGAAATGTTAGACTAAAATGATTCATACTCAGCAGAGAGAGGACGCGTCAAACAAGGCCTTCAGTTTTCTTTTTCTGCAAATGGAAAAATCTGTGAGCACAGTGTAACTGCGCACGCTCTTAAACTTCAACCGTGTCCTTGTTATCTGCTGTTGTCAAAAGCTATTACTCAAAAAAGGAGTTCAATTTGAGAAGAAGGACACACTAATAATGGGTGTGAGAGAAAAGGCCCCGTCAAGCCTTTATGGAATATTTAGCAATACCATTACACACCCTTTGACAAAGATAGTCAGTCTGGATAATGGAGCTATGAAGAGTTGTAGCACAATGCATAATTGCTCCTTGTGAAACATTGATGAATGAAGTTAGGGGGCAGGTGGGGATCAAATTCATAAATCAAATTACAGTACCTTTGCTTCTGCATGCTTAAACAGTTGAGGACTCTTTTAAATTGAATGGGGCTAAAGTAAATGAAGTAGGCATAATTATGTGTATCTTCTCACTGCGGCATTGTCTCCAATGAATTTTTTAAAAAGGCAACCATTAGCTACAAACTAATACCAGTTAAGCCTCGGCAAAACTGAATTATTAAATCTGTCAGCCAATATCCTATTACAGCCGACTTATGAATAGTTGATTTTATTTGGTATAATTGACAAGGCTTATCGTACAGTGAGGCCTTGCGTGGCAGCTTTGGTTTTGAGATGCAGCGATATGCGCACAGGCCTGTGGTACAAAGGGCCGGCTCACGTCAGGGTCACTTAATGAGGCCGGCTGCTTTCTGTACAGGTGGGATCTCTCATAACTGCCTCATGCATGGAGCTGTGGAATATCAGGCTGCACGCGGGTGTAATGTGCTGATATGTTTCCTGACAAAGGTTGAATTTGAACACGAGTGAGCACACAGCAAACAGCGGGTGTGTGAAGCAAACTATGAATGTTAGAGATAAAGTTCAGCTTGGTTTTGTAGAGTCACAAATCTTATTTGTTAATAACATAATTATGAAGAGAAATTAATTCAAAAACAGGAAAGAAGCAAGCACAAATATTTGGCCGTATTTTCTGTTTTCTGCCTAACATTCCCCACTAATATGCAAATCCCTCTCACACACACACACACACACACACACACACACACACACACACTTAAGACATTAAGTCCTCAACGTGGCCCAGGCTTGAGAGGGATATTGGCATGTACACGAGATTGATGAAAATTACTTCCAGAGCATTTATTTCTTCTAATACCACCGAAAGAAGAGTGTGCACTCAGGAGATATTTGATCTGAATTAGGGAAACTGATGAAGCAATTGATTAATTGGAATTTAAGCCATCAGTCACCGGAGCCATCAGCAGCATCATTTACATTCCAAACAATCAGCTGATAGCCCAATAGGACACTGAGTATTAATACGCAGGAGTCAATGTGATACTGCCACGTCGCCACCAAGCCTTATTGACAAGCACAATGACACTTTTAATTCCTGCCTCATCAAATTGCATATATTTTGGGATTTCCACGCCAATTCAATAAATCTTATGAATTTTTAATCTGGTGGACGGAGCAGAGGGTTTAGCCAATAGAGATTTATCTTTTTCTTTATTTGTGGTGTAACACACTGAAGACAGGAGGGAAAGACAAAATCCATTCATTAATTACCACCCCTCCCTCCTTGTTTTATTCAGACATTTGTAATTCAGTTTTTTAAATGCTCCAAAGCTTTGCCAGATACACTCCAGGAGACTACTTCTTTATCGACACCACTCATCATGTCCCATATGTTCCTTTACATTTTAATTCTTCTACTTGGGGTGGAAGCTGTACATCTCAAACAGTCATCTACAGTATTACTTTATTTTATTTTTACTATTTTAAAAAGTCATATTTAAAATGAACTGTTCCAACCATCTATCTGAAATGAGCAGTCTGTAGGGCTGTAGTTAACTGTGATTGGTTTGCTTTGTGTGCAAAGAGGTTCCAAATATTTTCTTTACAAATCTATATATTTTTTTATTTAACATGGATTATTATGGTAGTGTACAAAGACTTGTGGTACAACACAGTTTACAACAATACTACACTATTGTTCAGATTTATTGCAGAACTGTCCAAAAGGTTCTTTTGGATTGTGGATATTTATTTTTTTCCAATTACTTTCTGATTACAGGAGTAAGACTGCATTGTTTCAGTGTTTTCTCTCTTTAAACTGAAAAAGAGTTTGCTGAAGTTTTACTAAAACGCTTATTTTAATTTGACCATTATTCGACTAAAATGTACAGAAATCCAGCTGACTCAAAACGGACACAAAAGAACATTTGGTATAAATCTAAAGTGAGCTGAGAAATTCAACCCTACTGATCAGTATTTGGTGGTCAAAGGTCAAAGGTCACTGAGATATCTTGGGAACACCTGGAGGAAACCTCTTCAAAATGGGTACAAACATTCACTCTGACTAAAGGCTATGATGATTCGATTTTGGAGGTCAAAGGTCAAGGTCAGTGTGACCTCATGTTCTTGTGAAACAAATATAACAGCAGCGCTTGGAGGGACTTTGATTGCATCTGGCAGAAATATTCACTTGGGCTTAAGAATTACTGATAAGTAGCGTTACTCAAGTTAATGAAAAGTGTGTTGAAATGTAACTGTTATATGGACATGCAATATCGCCGACAAAGAAACAACTAGATTAAAAAAACTTCTTTGTTAATTTGATAATTTGGGCAAATTTCACACAATTGCCGAATTAGACAAAATGATAAGTGATGCGTTTTATATTCAAATAGATCAATGGTCAACTTCACTGTGACATCATAATGTTCCACAAAAACTCTTGACTGCACTTCTGGCAGGGAATTATTGTTCTATGACATGGATACTTCTCATTTCATAAATAAAACATTATTATATTATAATGTTATGTAATAAATATCATTCAAGACACAAAGTGCTGAACCAAAAAAGGGAATTATACTTGATGTAGAATCTACTTCGGCTCGTGTCCTGCTGATCACACTTTGGTGGCCTCATCTGTAATCATGTAATGCACTGTCATGTGAAAACCAGTGCAGGTGGAAGCTAATTTTAACATCCATGCTAAAAATCTCAGAACGTCCCCAAACGACATGTTGATACTGTCAATACGAATAACAGCTTTGGGAACTGATACTTCCTGGAGTGGGCCTGCAACACAAAATATCTTTGAATAAAACAACAAATTCATGTAACAGGAAATGCTTTGCATGAAAATAGAGGCGCCAACAAAAAAAGCACCAAATATTGGTAAGATCCACCATGAGTCACAGGCTATGAGGCACGATGCTGCGGCTCATAAAAGGACGTGCATAACATTCAGCTTAGTTTGTACTGACTAGAAATAGTTTTTGTTCTCGTGCTCTGGCACAAATTCACAGACGCAAACATGAATTACATGCCGGGCTATATGATTCACAGAAGGCACTGATTGTTCTTTCAAAGTGCCCATTACAGAGGCCTATCATTGCAACATCAAGCCCTCCTTCCCATTGACAGTGCTGACGTTTTCCCACTTGGCCTGAACCCCCTACTGACAGCAACGCCAGTAATGCTCCCTCCCTCCCGCACCCCTCTCTCTGCCTCTCTTTCTGCTGCGGCTCTCACAATGTTAGATTTTGCTGAAGAAGTTAGTCATTAGTTGAAACAGCAGAGTGTTGTAATGAAATCTGCCGGCCACATCAATAATGTTTACTGTTGCCAGTTTGCTTTGCCCCATGCTTTTTTAATTTATTTGTTTGCTGTGCAGCAGTACAGCATCAGTGTAATGATGTTTGCCCCCGCTGACGTGTTACGGCCAAACGACTCAATCCCATGTAATATCTGCCTGCACATGAATCACACATCTGGAGCGTTTAATAAGCTGATGATCATGTACCCCGTAGGTTAATCATCTATCAACACCTCATCAGATCACGCTGATGGATTATTCTCAATAAAAGCAACTTACTCTGGTTGGTTAGCCACATGGCTGGCTGACCGGGAGAAGTGCTCTCCTCCGACCGGGCTCGTTTTCCCCAACTTAAAGCTCTAATTAAGTCGCAAGGGCGCTAAGTTACAGAGAAACAGCCAGTGAGAGCCACGGTAGACAGGCTGCTTGCCACAGCAGCAGCAGGCCCGCTCACTGCGATCGTTTCTTCAGACGGGTGTCAAAACACCCCCGGTCTGCCTCCCATCAAGTCCCCTGTGCAGAAATAGGAAGTGAGCCTCTGAAAGGAAAGATTAAAGTTTTCTGAAAGTACTGTTGGCAGCTGCACATGCCCTAAAGATAAACTTTATCCGGCTGTATGTGCAAAACTTAGCTGGAGCCATTAGTCATCTTCCAGAGTAATACATTTCCAAGTGGCTTGGAAGAACGTGAGACTGGCCACCACACTGTGGTCTGCCACTGGTCCACTGTTTGGACGAGGAGGAGAAAAATCGAAAGTAAATGTAACTTGTACACTTTGTGGTGTTTCCCTTGATTTGACTGCTTTACCTGTAGATCAAAAGTTCTCCTACAGCCTAATGCAACCTAAACTTTATAGCATAGGTTTTCTGAAGTTGGCTAAAACCAACTCTCTTATATGCAGGAAACTGGCATAAAATGCTTATTTGAACTAAATAATCAAACATCTCTTTGGTAGAATGGAGTAGAAGGACCATGTTGAAGGAAAAAAAATTCGGACATTTTGATAATCAAGTTTTATAAAATGTTACGATAGTAAAGTCACAGTTAGAGGCTACATGTTTATACTTATTTAGGTCTTAAAAATAATATAATACTATTTTGGCTAATCAGCACCACATTATCACAAGTAGCAGGACTTTGTAAAGATTGTGGAAGAAACTGTGTCTATTCAGAAGAAAGAAGCAAACAGACTTGTTTGGTAGTGGTCGACTGTGTATTGTTAGTTACATCAGTGATATATTTCAAGGAAATAACTTCACAATGAGATTGGTTCAAGGTGTTGGAAGTGAAACTCTGACGAGCATAGGTTCTTCTCGCTTATTTCCCAAATATTTTTTTATTCTTGTAAAATTATGATTCATTTTTGTCTCGTAATATTAAGAGTTTCTTTAGAATTATGACTTTCTTCTCTTTATACTACAACATCATTCATGTAATACTACAAGTTCATTTGTTTATTAACATGGCCCTTATACTCCGTCATGGTTGTGGGCAAAGTTCATTCATATAAATGTTATCCAAGAGTAAAATGTAAATCTTCCTGCCGCGGAGCTGAAACTCCAAACCAGCATGAGAAAACTAATTACAGTAAGCAGTGACAGTAGTTACTTAATGGGACCTGAATGAATTACCCGGAAAATATGAAAGCAATTTCAGAGCAGCACTGTGCCGTGGCAGAAATAGAGACGGAGTAGTTTGAAATTATACATAAAAAATGTCCTGCTAAAGTGGTCACAGGTTGTGACCGTCACGGATATGGGTGTTAAAATATTATAGGCTACAGAAGGTGATGTTGTTGACCTTCTCTTTTTCATGCCTCGATAAATGTGATATAATATGAATATTAAATAGATTAATAGATTTAAAAAGAGTTCAACAGTATTTGCTATTTTTCTTTTTTATTGAACCTTTATTTAACCAGGAAAAGTCCCGTTTAGGTAAAATATACTCGTATTCTAGGGAATTTCTTTTTTTTTTGTTATTCTTTTTTTTATCCTTATTTTAGTTGATCTCAACGGTATTTTTGCTCATGTGGACAAACATGCCACAAATTCTCTTAAATCAGTTTTATGTACCACATTAGATACAAATATATTTCTACAAGTCCATTGTCTCTGAGAATCCACATACAGTGCAATATATATACAAATGAGCAGTCATCATAAATTGCTATTTCCAGCCACTTCCTTCCCAGAACACACACACACACACACACACACATGCTCACAAACGAATATACATAAACACACCCCGCCAATCCAGGCCCTTGTGCCAGCTAACCATCTGGTCAGAACATGATCATCATATGCAATCTGCCCACCCAGGCTGGCACTGATTCACCAGACCAACACTCCAATTACCCTCATCATGCCAACAGTACAGCAAAAAAAAAAAAAAAAAACAGCATACACACACACACACACACACACACACACCACAATGGGATCCACCTGTGCAGGGAACAGCGACTGCCAGACAGAGGTCAGTGTGTCGTAGAAATTGAAATACTCAGCTCTACAATTATATGCATTTACAAACACACACACACAGTACACGACTCGATTGGCCTTTATATTGTGAAGAGGGAAATGTTGATTGCATGTTGCAGGGTTGGATTCTCACTCTAAATCATCTGTCTACATCATCACAATGGATTAGAGCCGGGAGGTCACGACCTTTGAATGATCAATAAGCAAACATAGGTGCCCACCCAGGATGCATATGTGATCGCTGGTGCAAGAGAAAGAACATTAATTCAACGTATCTGAGGAAGCTCTTGATAAAGTTTGGTGTGAAATTAAGAGCCAAAGTTTCTAAATCACAGGGTTTTGCTCTCTCATTGAAGACTGACCACTGCGTCTGCAGCCCCTATCAGCTGATAAGCCCACTGGCTCAACATTGATCCATCCCTCAGCCCATCTCCCTTTTTCTTAATTTTCATTTTCCCCATTCCTAACCCATGCTAATTCATCCCCTCTGCTGTATGATCCATGGGCCAGCTTCTTCAGCAGCGCAGAGTGCCAGGAAGGGTCACTGTCAATTATATCCATTTAATACCCACTTATGTCTGCAACGACGTCTTCCTCCCGGGGTCACACAGACCTCACCCTGCACTTTATCCAATAATCTCACAGAATATAGGCTCGGATATTCCAAAAGATCAATGTCATTAACAAGGAGACACAGAACGCATTTGATTATGGATGTAATTAGTACAGGCTTGAGGGGACTTGCGCCTACGCTCAAAGAGGCAAAATCCATTTAGTATCAAAATTGCCTTAAAAATGGACACCACTTTGAGATCATTTTTGCAACTGATGACCGCCATAATGCAATTAGTATCACTAATGACAGGGGATTAGGGCTCATATACATAATACTTAGGTCTAACTTTGACAGATAGAAGAGAGCATTAAGTTTGGCTGAAAGCAAGTCGTGCACCAAGTTGTGGTGAGAGGGTTCAATTTACCGTCACCACTCGCACACGCTGACGTTGGATTGGGTGCTTGTCTGCTCTATGCCAATTTACCTGTGGAAAGAAAAAGGGCAGTCCTACCGGGCAAGTGTCTCTGAGGACCTGTGAAAGGTGACACTGTGGATGCTGCATTAACAGGATGAGCTTTTAATAATTCTGTCACAGGGCCGGGGAATATCAGGCGGAGATCCCTTTACAGCCCAGCTCAACAGAACATCTCTCCAATGAGAGGCCAGCCTCATTGAAACTCTGTCCCCTGCTGACTTTATCTCTGCGTCGTCAGATAACTCTTACCTCCTTTCTTTCCTTGGTCTCCAGCATGGTCTCGGTCAGTTTTTTGACATACCTGAAGGCACTGCTGTCCCTCAGCGATGTGCAGATGTAAAGCAACAAGGTCAGCCCCCTCTCAAAGTGAACAATAACTTCATAAACAAATTTAGAAAAACTATTTCTGTTTGATTTGCCTATTATACACCGGCGAGCCTTTAAAAATACCTGCTCCGGACATCAATCTAAAGGTTTGACTTCCTTTCATTGACAATAAGCTCTGTGGTTTTTCCGAGCAGCAACACATACCTCTATACTGAGAACAATCTTGGCGGAAACCTGTTGCGAGGGATGTGAAAGGGAACAGCCAAAATGACAGGACTGTGGAGAGTTTCTGTGGCTTGTATTGGATTGCATTGCCCTGAAACTCAAGCCTGTGTGGTAACAGGGTACAGCCACTTAAGATGGCAAGATAGCCACGATGATGGACAGTTAAATTTTTTATATAATATCATCAACGGGTCATACTCCACAACAGGGGGAGAGGGAAGACAAGAGTTTAAGTTTCCAAGTGTAAAACCTCCAATAGATTTGTTTAATAGAGAAACACAACATAGTTTGGATGATACTAGATCTGTTTCCCTGTTTAATTCAATACCAGTGGCAAAGGTAACTAATAACCTTTCACCCACACACATAGTTCAGATGTCTGATCTTGTAAAGTATAAATGCATGGGCTTCAGCAACTGATTATATGTAGCAAGTGTACATGTGTACTTTACATGTTAACAGAACCTCCCATACTTCATCAAACATCTCATGATACTCAATTATAGGTCTGTGTACGTCCTGGAGATTAGAGGTGCTTTGAAAATGACGGAAAAAAAGGAGGGGGAAGGCTGCTGCACAACGTCTCGCTGATTCTACTTTATAGTAGTCTACTAAACCACCGTAAATGCACACATGTTAAAACTCTTCTCTGTTTTCCATCAAGCTGCTGTGTAGTGGGTATGTTAAATGTAGGTGGTAAGCTCATATATCTAATTATACAATAGCCAAACATTTTTTGTTAATGAAATGGAAGCAGTGTAATTGAAAACTTCAGCATAATTATTGCTTGGCTAGTGGCTGGCTTCGGAAAATTGCACGTGTAGGAAGAGGTCTCAGCAGGGGTACCATGACTTATGAATCGGGCCGCTTTCAAAAATCCTTACAAAGCAGTACGTGCACGCTCACACGCACACACCCTCACACATCATTATCATGATTATCATTGTTAAAATGGCAGCCAAGAACAGCAACATTACTTAGGGCATGAAAGAGCGAGGAGATTATAGAAAATTCATGCTTTCCCTTAAGGGTAAACTGTTAGCGTTACTTTACCTAATTCAAAAAGCAGAACACATACTCATGATTGTATTCAAAATAGGGTTCAAACTAAGTGTGTTTTTTATCTGCATGCAGAGTGTGTAATGTATTACAAAAGGTAAGGATATGGATAACTCGGGACATCACCTCATAGGTCTGTGCGCAGAGAAACCAGAGTAGCCAAGACATATAAAGCCAGGTCAGAATGGCTTGGCAGCCGCGCTAACAATGTTTGTCACAACTGCCCTCTTTCCATCCCCGGCTAAAATGAGAACAGTCAGAGAAATATGGGATTACCATGAGTTATTTATGACGCTGAAACCCAAGAGCCCCCTTTATGAAATCATCTCTGCTGATTGGGGTGTTCTTTCGGCGTGCAGCATCTGATATGATTTCAAATGGGCGAACATCAAAGTGGCTTGTGTAAAGTATGAGTAGTTTTGCACACATTCAATCAAAATACAGATCTTTATCGGCATCATGCTGATTGACGTGAGCGGACTGTTGTGAAACAGATACCGCGGCTGTCATAGTCATTATGGATTTTTCGGTTTAAAGATACAGCCAAGTGGGGGTGGGTGGGGGAGAAAAAGCATGTGGCCTCACACTGAAAGACTCCTGAGCCAGCCAACCTGGCTCAAATCGACTCAGGGAAGAAGTCCAACCTTTTGAACTGTTACCTTAAATTCTTACGTAATGTTAAATCTGAAATCAGAAGAGCTGATAAAACCTGCTTTTAATCATCATATATGTATAATATAATGTCTTTAAAGCAAGACTAGGTCGTTTTTATTCCTTAAAATAAATACTTTTAAAATAATTTTAATGTTACACAAACTTATGGAGAATAGCATGTCTGTTTTTGCCACAGCGCTGTTTGGACGCCACGACACTATGTAACTCTGGTGTACCAAACATTATGTCCTTTTACGGCATACGTCACACACCAACAACCAGAGCCGGAGCTAACAGCTAGCTACAAGAGCTAAATCTAGCTATAAGAGACGACTAGGTGGCCATTCGCAGTGTGGACATCACACAGAGCCACCGATGAAACCAAAGAGGATCTTGTGGAGGAACCAAAAGAGAAAGTGACGAAGTAAGAAACCAAACAAGAGTGAAAATCTGAGAATATTTCACTCATTGGGGACAGATAAATGAGGCCAAAGGATGCAGAACAGATGCCAAGCTCGCGTTGTTGTTATGGGACAGTAGTATTAACTTTTGCTTGTTTGCTATGTCTTGTGCTGATCTGCTTGCTTGACATTGGGCTGTGGAAGTGAAGTTGTCTATTATCAGAATCAGGTTTAGTAAATTAGCCAAACATTTCAATGTGATTTAATGCACATGCTCGGACATTAATAATCTCTTCGGCTACTTGCTTGCTGTGTTTTAGCAAAACTAAAACACTATCTTTTTTCTCGCGTTTTTTTTAACACAAATAAACCTAACCCGTCATATTTGTGTTAAATCTCTACCTTCTCCAACAACATGTTTCTTTCGCTTCTGAGGTTTCTGGTTTCCGCTCCGTCAGTTTGTCAACAAATGCTCGTCTGTGCAGCAGTAGGCATAGGGAGGCTCGGACGACACTCGCATTTACAACAAGGAATTATATATCCACCCTGTAGGGGGAGCCGAGAACAAAGCTTGCGTTGTGTCGCTTGAACGGTGCATTTGAGCTGCATTTATATGTTGTGAAAGGTTTAGTTGCAGAGGTCTTGTTGCAGTTATACATAGTCAATAACCAGGCTCTAAAACCTACACCAAGCTGAGAGATAAGCAAGGATGCAATCAATGACAGTCCATAGTTAATGAACTTTCTGACCTTTAGGAAAATGTACACTGCTTAACCAGATTCTCTGCATTTAATAATTTAGTTAGAGAGTAAGAGAGCTGAATAGAGGAGCATCTCTCACCCAATATAGACCAGAATATCATTGTGTCCAGAGACAACAGCTGACGTTTTATTGCTCCAGCCAACAGAAGAAAAAAAAAAAACTCATTATGGAGACATCCATTTGTGTGCGTTTTAATAAAAAAGGACTGCATGAATCTTGGTTGACTAATGGCAAAATCTATGAGGAAAACTGAACTCCCAAATGAGGGTCCTGGACATTTGAAGTCATTAGTGAGGAGATTGTGGTCAGTAAAGTGAATTTACATGTATGGACGCTGGTTTAAAGAAGGCATGCGGATGCAGTGGAGTTGGAGACAGGAGAGGAGATACTACAGTAGCTTGATCTGCCATTGAGATCTTCTGAATGGGAGATCATAGGTGCATTATTGATGAGTCTCAGTTTGAGTTTCAGCTCCTGAGGAAATGATAAGGTGTAATGCAATGGTTTACTGTGATCATGGACAGCTTTGTCCTACGAGCTGTATTGCAGGCTGCTAAGGTGGCAACCTGCTGCCAAAATCATATCCCTATCTTTTTTAACGTATTTGGACTTTAGTCAGAATAATCATCACATGACTGGTTAGAATAAGTCAAATATATGCTCAAAACTTCTCAGCATCTTCGGTAAACAGTTTTTTTCCCCATTTGAATGCTAATACAAGCAAATTAAGTGTATTTAAATGGGAACTCGAGTCCCACCTAGTTTGTGTAACCTGTTATTTCATTTTCTTCTGCAGTTTGCAGTATTTTTAATATCTACACTTGACAGATACTTTCCAAGAACGCAACTCAACCAACATAACAGGAGAACAAGGAGGCCATAATCCAGTTGATGTGGGTGACTGATGTAGCATGCGTGTTTAATCGTGGGTGACAGGTTGGGTCGTAGGTCATATGTTAATGAGTTTGGGCAGGTCCAGATTTAACTTAGATAATAGCTGGTAACGGGCCTGGTCTGGTATGGAGCTATGCGGGTGCAGGGTTTCAAAAATGGACCCATGCAGGACTCAGTTTTTTCCCCTGGCGGCTGTTCTGCTGTGTGTGACAGAAGAAGCGCAGATAATTGGGCTGTATGAACGCTATTAGTGGTTGATAAGTCCATTACCATTTAACATTTATATTTTATTCCAAATGAATAAATAGACATCCGAATATATCATGTTTTCTTCACAATAAAAAATGATGTGCACCAACATTACTGTTTTGTCTTCTCAGTGCTGATACTGATTTATTTCATTTACTTATCCTGCATCCTAAAGTGTGAGCATTGACTTTTATGGTATGGTTTTCTTTGACAGTTGTTCTTTACCTGAGCAAAGATACCAGCTGAGCCGTGTTGTTTAAAAGCGCTTAGTGAGCGGTGTATATGAAATGCAGAGAATGAGCATTACCAAAGAGCAGAGGAGAAAAAACATCAGCCTCCTTAGCCAACTTGATTGTTATTGCACTGTGCTTACGGTGTTTTCTGGGCCTGCACATGCAATCAATACCCTCAGGCAATTTTAAGCGTGATCAGTTTGGATGGATTATTGCTTGGCAGGGAGGCTTTTACATTGATCCTCTCATCATGTCAATCACTGACAGTGACAACTCTGAACTCTTCAAATTCCATACATCAGCAAGTTGCGTTCACAATCTGGCTGCATCAAAAAACTGTATGAGTCAAGAGGGTGTTGCAGGATGTGCTGAGGCGGGGTTTCTTATATTTTAATGTACACTGTTGATCAAGGCCCGCGGCTAATTCAGTGCTCTGCACCATTCATTCTTCTCTGCTGCTTATAGACGCCATGATGGCAGCCAATACTTTTTTCCATCACTATGTGTAATGTGATCAATTAGGTTAGGATGCATTCAACAAACTTTATTAACAGGGAATAGTCTAAATTAAAAAAAAATGTATTCCTCTATTGATCAGTATAACTATGAATCAAGACCTAAAGTTTGGCATGTGGTTGAAATCTCAGAGTAGCATTTAATTGAGTCGTTAAAATAAAACCAGCTGTACTTTAAGTTTCAAATTTTCATTTCGTTCCAGTTGGAGTGGAACAAGAGCCCACCCTGCCATATTTGTTGAGCGCTACTGTTGGAGCAGTCTTGCCTGGAATCTCATCTGAGCCTCAGATAGGAGAGACTGGTTCAAATCAGTGTTAGGAAACTGGGGCTGGCGGGTCAGACACAGACTGAGTTGTAATATCTTCAATTTCTCCCAGCTGGAGCAGGATATAAGCATGTAACTGATAGTGTCCGCATGCATATTTTACACGACAGCTCAGGTGTATGGTTTCAGCACTTGTGAGGCACTGAACAGATTTGACAAAGACAGTGAAGTGTAATAAAAGAGCCCATAGACCAAAACTGCAACGAGGTTATACACAAAGACGCTCTGAAGGTCGGGTTTGCGAAATCTTTGCACCTTGTATGGATATAGTATATTTACCAGTATCAGTTCTGCTTAAGACATTTTTTCAGAAAAGAATACATTCACTAATTATCTACACACCCCTATGCCGATGGAGGAGTGGGTGACGTCTTTTAGTCCATAAAACACTTCTGGAGTCTCAGGGGTAAACTTTGTTGCAGCAGAATCCAATGTGTCTACACTACTGCGGTTTCTTTTTCAACACGTATTTCCCCTACGTTATTAAATCAAAATGTCAATCCACATAACCTTTGTTTAACAAAATATCTCCGTCCAGATGAGAACACAAAAGTGACTGAAAACGATCAAACAAGCATGCCCGACCAGTAGGTTGCAATAAAGTCTACTGATGATAGATATTGATGATACGTCAAACACCAGAGAAGAATGCTGTGGTCTGATATTGGGCAAAGACAGACGTCTGTGAATGCTGGATGTGGTGGAGTGCTTAAAGTCATTAAACCGAGCAGTGCTAACCAAACCTAGAGAAACCGGTATATAGGCGACTTTGATGTAGCCGCCGGTTTGTTTGTTGTTGTTTCTGGTGCATGCTAATGGCACAAAACAAAGGGGCACACATGAAGTGAGCCGTGATGTCGTAGTTCCCATAACACTAAGTTTAAAATGTTCACACAGATACACAGACACCCAGAGTTTTTGAAAATCTGCACTGTGGTACTGACGCCAGGATCAAAAGTAGAGGGAAAAGTTTGTTTAGCCACTTCAGCATGGACAGGGCCTAAAAGTGCATGTATGATATGGCTTTACATTAAGGAGGGTTGAAATATAAGTCACGACAGTGGATCATGATGCAGAAAACAATAACGCTGCAATTACTGGCAACTCTATAGGCCCATACACCAATACACGCAGTTAAAGCGGCCGATTAAAGCTGAAATAAGTCAATATTTATCATTGCATAACTCAATTGCAAAACTCCATTTTCTCATAATGGCCTCTGATAATGAGGAAGTTCACTCTGGCCATGTGACTCAACTAGAACATAATCATTGGACTGTTACAGTAAGTCATGACACTTTATTGGCATGGAATTCCATAATGGCACAAATCAATAGCAGCCCAGGAGGCTTTCCTCTTCAGCCGGATTTGACACATTTGAATAAGTGCCGCTGAGGGGGAGCATGCATGCGTTGAGAGGATTCAATCCCTCAGCGAGCAACGACATGTTAACCAGAACGATATTCATCTATGGAGGAATAATCACGATACGAAAACAACCTGCAGCAGCATGTACGAAACCCAATAAGGACCCTCGGAAACTTTCCTGCTGGAGGACAAGGATGATCATCAAACCCCATTTTAAAAAAAAAACTGAAAAAAATAATGCCCATACGTTCTGAGAATAAAAGATACAATCAGGCTCATGCCCTTCTCACCCCTCCTCCTCCTTTGAGATCTCTGTGTTGGGAATAATATAAGGCTTGAGGGAGCGGGCTGTGAGATAAAAGGCCACATCACAATGATGATCTCTATCGATCGGCAACCTTGGGCACACAGAGGAGGTCCGGCATTTGTCACGTCGAAGCTGAACCCAATAGCTGATCCACGCCGCACTCTGATGAATTGGCCCTGTTCGCCAAGTTTGTTTAATTGATGACGTGTTCCCTTTCAGGTGGACCACCACTATGTTCCACGCATTCATTGATTTTCCAAAACACCCCCACCTTTTCCCCAAGCTTCTTTTTACTGCTTTCTTTAGGCACCAAACCACACAAGATAAACCTTGACTAGACCTTAAAAACATGGCAAGAGGAGTGTCCTTTAACCTGCCTCAGACCGGCCAGTAAGACTTTCAGAAGTCATTTTCAGACCTGAGCCCTCGCACAATGGGGGTTTGGACTTCTCCAGAGTTTTAAGAACACAGCAGGAGATTTACCGGTTACACACTGGCCTTAGCTCTAATCACCAAAAGCTCTCAAATCTCACTGTCTTTCCAAATCTACATCTTCGTCGGCGTCTTCTACGTGCATGGCTGCTGTTTTTCATCCTGAGAGACTTGTATTCTTTTTAAGTTTTGCGTCTGGCGCATGTTTGAAACTTCATCAACATGCACACTCTGTCACACCCTGCTGTGTTTTCACAGGGCACATGGGCTCACTTGGACATTATCAATAGTTTTTACTAGGGGGCTGGCAAGACGTACTCCGGAGAATGTCCGCAGCAACATTTGTGTTCTCACATGCAGCCCCTCTGGATAATTTCAGGAGATTACAATGTGACTTTGTTGGTATGGAGGCCTAAGTCATTTAATAAGAAGTGAGCAAAAGACCAGGGCTTTTCTTTGCTCACACTCCTCAAACAAGAAATGGAGCTGCTAGTAGAAGGTTGGACCAAAATACACAAACACACTTATTACACACGTCTTCTTTCTATCTTACATGAGCATGAAACTTCTACTGTAATAACCATCAGAATGTGTGTTCTTTCCTCTTAGTCTCTTTGCACCATGTGGTGAGTGGGATTGAATGTTTGCAAAGGTTGTAATCACTGATTACTGTTGTGTGCATGCAGTGAAATCAATTAAAAATAATTTTTGGATGTGCGCTAACAAGCTCAAGCATCTCTTTTGGTGAGCAACGCTGCTGATCCCTCGCTGTACCAAACTGTTAATGTTTCGAAAGGCTCACCAGGCTAAAGTGCGCCGCGCTTCAGCAACTCTCAACAATCCATACAGGAAAGAATTTGAATTTGTAAACCACACAACCCTATTCCAGGGGATCTGGAGTGCGTAACGTTGTCATCTTGAGAGCCTGCATGAAAACTAACACTTATCGGAGCGGCCAAGCAACCAGTCAAGCGCTTTAGGTAGGCAGCCTTTAGCCATCAAAGAGAAATTCCAGCCTAATGGGGTTTCAGAGTTTCCAGTGTACACCTCGACCATCCGCAGAGAGCACCGATTACCTGAGGAGTGTGATCACACACACACACAAGTGCACACACACCTTTCACACTCTCCCACCTTTGGAGTGAAGAGAGTGTGGATGCACATGCTTTAGACAAGCAAAGGAAAGTGCGGAGGTGAAAGTGAATGAGCATGCTGCTAAATTTGCGACGTCGTTATGGGACTTTGAATTTAAACAAATATAAAGGACGGCTATGCCTCAGCAGACTGTGGATGTCTCCAGAGCTGAGAGGTGGAAGTAAAAAACAGAAGACGCTGCACCAACAAAGGCAGAGAAATTGTGCAAAAAGGCACACTTTTGGATTTAAAGCACCTATCTCAGATCCCAGAGCCTTGAGAATGAGATTGGATTACTGTCGGTTAGATTTACTCCTGTGCCTCTTCGCCACTACATCATCATAGGGCCCCCTGCCTCTGGATCAATGGGGATATTTACTGCGCCTGTTTCAGGGAGCCTTTCACAGTAGGCAGGGCATTAAACAAACAGCCGACAGCCCTGTCCCAATGATGGCCTGTCTGTTCACACTGTGCCATGCCCAAATGTCACACACATTCACTTCAAACAGGTAGCACACAAACACACAAGTAAAGTGCAGATAAAACAGAAGAAAAAAAACACCAAGCAATTTGCTCTGTGTACTGAACAAAGGAAAAGCTGCCACATTTCCAAGAGAAGAAAAAAAATGTCCGGGAGAAATGGAAAGGCACGTTACATTTAGTTTTAGATAATTAGCCTTGTAACCCACTCTAGAATTATACTTGTTAAAGTCCTCTTAAATGGACACACCTTAGATAATTCCTTGTCTGCGTTCCCCTGGTGGCTCATAAAGGTTCTGTTTTTAAACCGTAAAATGAAATTGCACTTCACATGTTGGACATACGATTGCATTGTTTTACATAATCGAAAAAATTGTCAAATATGTGCGTTACTTGGTAAAGTTTTGTCACGGGAATAACAATCCTACACTGTCAACAATAATAACCTCATTTAACCCCATGTTGAGCAGGAAATGTGTCATAATTGAAATCACTTGAGGTGAAGCAGCTCTTCGTCTCACAGTGTTTATATGAAGCTGCAGCAACGGCCAATTGAATTATATAATAAATTTGGCGAGAATCTTCATTTAGAGTCACAAACAACAGTCTTGCACATATACTGGCTGTTTGCGAAATCATCTGCTGAATGTGAGCGCATGAGTCGGAGAATGAGTGGAATGTATTTAGCGATATGAGCAAAATGAGTGGCTTCACGGAGAAAAACAGTCAGTATGAAATTTCTTCATTACTTGACAATTCCACTGACTAAGCCTGTGCGATCAGCTGACAGTGCAGTGTCAAACAATGGGCTTTCAAACAGCAGCACGCATTACCGAATCAGCCCCAAGAGCTCCCGAGGGAAGACTCCACTCAGATTCATCACCATGAAAACTAATATGTGTGTGTAAGTCGAGGGAAAAATAACAGAAAAATAAACACGTATGGCTTGTTAATGAAAGCTGATGTAAGCTGGACTCTGACAGACCAATCATCACTTCAGCTGCACTGGATAATGTGCTGATTGGCTCACTGGTTTTACAGCAGGAGTTGTGCAGTCCACGAATGCACCGCAAAGCATCTTTCGCTTGATGAACGTTGTTAACATTTTGCTGCTTTGAGGGTTTCGAAGAACTCGTGAAATTATGATCTTTTTTTTTATATTATAACCAGATTCATTGATGTTGACCAGTCTCTGCTACTTATCTTTTTATGAATGATTAACAACTGCATTCTGAAGCCTGACATTAAAATCAGTCCATCAATATTTGACTATATATGGTGAAGAATTCAGCATCACATCTGCCAGGTCACAGAAAAGTCCTAAAAAACTCTTTTGCTCTCAGAGATTAAAGTTAGCAACAACTTTCATCTTGCACCTGATAGTTGACTGTGGTTCACAGCAGGGATGTTTTGTTTTTCCTCCACAAGTAAGAATATTTAATGTTATTCTGTTTTATATCGGAGAAAGTGAGAACATGGGTATTTGTGGGGGAGAGTGCCATTTGTGCGTGTGTTCGCACACATGTGGACCATGTGTCAATTGTACTGCACCAGCAGGACTGAATGCTGAGAGGATGCCACCACACACACACACACACGCACACACACACACACACACACACACACACACACACACACACACACACACACACACACAGAATGGCATGACTTCACTGAATCCCACAGGGCATACGGCACTACCCAGACTCCCCTGCCGGAGCAGCACACATAGGCGCCTTATGTACAGTATGAAGTGAAAGGCTTGGAGCACTGCTATGCTTTGTCTTATACATAAATTATTTCTTGACCTACTGTTGTACTACATAACACTGGTAATTAGGATTATGTCTTTTTTTTTTTTCATTTCATTAAGAGTTACCATGTGTCAGTTTCATAGTTAATTATTGGTAGTGTTCTGAAATGAAAATCAGCTTGTTCTTTTGTTGTTACTATTTCATCTGTGTAAAACAGGGACACAATTATTATTTTATATACATTTTGTGCATTGTTATGAATATATATTGTAGTATTTTTGTGTTTGATAAATTTCAATGTCCTGGTATGTAAAGTTAGATATTAAGGTTACTGGATTTTCAATATGTGTGCATGTGTGTGTAAGTGTGTGTGATTGTGTGCAAATGTGTGTGTGATTGATCTCTACTGAGAACACACACACACACACACACACACAATTCAAAGTAAGTTCATACAATTAAAAGAAGTCAATGCAGAGCAACAACATTTGAAGAAAAAAAATCCACATCTTTTAATTTTCTTTTATTTACCCAAGCCACTGTAAAATATCTGTAAACTGTGTTTACTGTAAAATACCAATGTGTCCCAAAAGAGAAGGCACATTTCTTGGTCACATATCAATTCATTTTTATAGACATAATTTTTAAATTATTTTTGAAAATTATTCCTATGTATTGATAGTCATATATATATATATACAAAAGTTGTTCAATGCATTAGGATTTTTAAATACTTCACATAAAAATGCTACTTGATTTCACTTTAGATTTTTCTAAAGTCAATGTGACAATTTGAAGCAAGGTGCTGAATCTCCTGTCATGCTTTTATCTTTTCAGCTTCAAAATAACAATAAAATAAATACATTAGAAAAGGAGTTTGGAAGAGATTTAAATAAAAATATGAATGATAATTAAGAAAATGATCACGTATTAATCTGGTATTTCAATTTTGAGTTATGGAAATAAAAGGGTGACAAAGAAAGACTAACATGGTGCTGATAAGGAAACAATTCAAACACACACCTGTTCTCTTTTTTTATTTAAGAAGGTTTTGATTGAGTGATGACTTTGCACTCTGACGAGTCGCACAGATGCAATAACAGAGAAACGACTCTGCAAATTGTAGGAGTGGTACGCTGAAAACAATGAAAACAGCACGTGATAGATAGCTCAGTCAAAAGGTTAACGGTAAATCACAGACAAAACGTCTTGTTTTTAAAAAGTGCATTCACAAACATGACAAATACTCTCAACTCATGATGTCTATTTTTATGTGATACAAAATATGCATACCTGTTTTAGATTTGTCTGTATTTCTATACATAGATATTTCTTCAAAAGGATCACTTCTTTTTTCTTTTTACAAAGGTTAAAAGCAGGGTTGTGTTCATAGCAGCTTCGGATATCTCTAGCCTCTTTACCATGTAACCAGATACAGATAGTCTCAACAGATATCCAAATAAAACCTACCATGTTTCTCTGTTGATCAACTCAAGACGACATATTGTCTTTATTGAAAGAGATATTCACCAGTGAAGCCTGCAGTTTAGAAAAAAAATGGATCAATAAAATGCTTGGGCCATTAAATATATTTTTGTATACCCGCTTTTTTGTCAATATCATAAATACTAAAGACACAGGACAATATTATAAGACAATGCTGGGGGACTAAATGTAAAGATTGAAATAGTTCAAACATTATTTTTTTCAAGTTTTCTAGTTCATGAGAAAAAAAACATCAGGCGAGCACAGAAACACTATACTTGAGTCTTTTCTTCAGTCTATCCATGACAAGGGTCCCAGGCAAAGGCAAAACTGTCTTTAAACAAACCCATGTTCTTTTCAGTTTTAGTCCTGTCCATATCAGATGCTTGCCCATTGTTAATGAGGCAGGATCCTGGTTTTCAAAGAAATTCATAAAAGCAGTCAAACATACTAATAAAAACCAATAAGTACCATGCAAATCTTGCAAGACGACATATTCTCAAACGAGAAACAAAGTATTCTTCGTATAGGCGAAATATCAAGTGAGGACGCAATGAGTGAAAGGCAAAGACCTCTAATCAATACTAAATACTGTATTTCCAAAACCAAACAAAAAATATTTAATCTGTACACAATATAACACACATGAGTTAAGACTGGATCAGCAGTTTCTTTCCTTGCCGTCAGACTCTTAGTCTTTGCCAAATGCCTACCTGGGAATAATACAGGTTTTTAATTGATCCCGATTTCTTTGTTCTCCTCCATAAATCTTGAAAAGGGGCGGTTAGCCCCAACTTCCAGACCAGCCTTCTCCATTCCTGCCATTGAAGGGCTGCCCCCCGTGTGAACACGGTCCATTCCTCCATGCATGCCTCCCAACGAAGTCATGCCCGTACCGCCGAGGCTCACGGGCAGCTGGGTGATGCTCCCATTTTGGATCACAGAGATCTCATTGTTTTTCATGGCCAGCCCATTGGTGATGGCGGCTGCGTACTGGTTCCAAAAACCCGGGTCGACATTCATGGCCCGGGCCGCCAGATCCTTCTGGAACATCTCACTGAACTTCATGGCATCCCCGCCCAGCAGGGCCATGGGATTCTCTACAGACAGTCGCCGACCCCTTCGAGCTGGAGCGTTGTTCCACATGTGTGTTCCCATGTGAACCTAAAATTAGCAAGAAAATAAAAAGAAACATCAAGAAAGTGTCATTGCAAGACAGAAATACCACATCCAAGGAAAATACTATGTCCAAACAAACATTTTTATGGATGGGAATAGATGGGAAAAAATCCAAAAATGTCATGTAAAAGCAAACATTCATACATATCTTAGAACACCTTTAGAAATGGTTGGAAATCAACAGAAAATGTGCAGAATATCAAAACCATTAAGTTTTGTGACTGTAATTTCATGATACATTTAACCCATGCAAGGTAACCATACGTTTACTTTACTGACTTTAATGTTGGTTAAAATTCTGCTTTATAGAGTAAACAGTGAGGAGAGATAAAAAGTGGTGGCAAGGGGCCAGGGGGACACACAGATAACCAAAGGTCTGTAGCCAAAATGACCCCATTCATATAAAATTCTTATGGATGTTATATTAAACTGTCTCATACCTTCAGGTTGCCCTTGGTGGTGAAAGCCCTTCCACAAATGGAGCAGGCGAAAGGTTTCTCCCCAGTGTGTGTGCGCTCATGGATCTGCAGAGCACTGGCTGAAGAAAAATTCTTCCCACACGAGTGACAGTTGTGCTGCTTAGGAGTGCGTCGGGGAGGCGGCGGAGCCAACATGGGGTTGATGCTGGGGCTCATGGTGGTCTGTGGTGCTGCAGCGGGAACCTGGATGCTCATGGGTAGGTGAGAGTTGTCACTCAGAGACACTGTCTTCCCGTGTCCGTTCATTTCCATTTTGACCATGTTTGATGCAGTGCTGGCTAAACTAGGAGTGCTCAGCCCTGAAAATTGAGAAGTGAAATAAATATTAGAATACACAGGGTAAACTCCTATTGCATTAATTAAACTGAGAAACGTGTTTGTTTATTTATTTATTTTAAGAAGTGTGTGTCTAATATTTTCAGCAATATTTGCTCGCTCTCCTATGAATATGTTATATCTTATCAAATCACATTTTCCACTCATGTATATCTATGTGTAAGATTAAATTGGATAGATATTGCAATTTTAGCCACCACATAAAATCTGTGAAGAAATTGAATTCGATATGATGCATTAAGTTGTAGTAGATTTTGAACACACATACCTCGATCCCTATTTAGAAACAGCATGTTGAAGTGGCTCTCCTCCTTGATAAAGTGCCTGCCATGTTGAGTGGCAGTCAGGTCAAGGGCCCCGGTGCCTTCAGTAGCAGAAAGAGGAGATGGGGTCTCTGATTTTTCTGACTTCACTGTTGCCAAGCCTGCTGTATTGTTCTCCTGGCCCTCCTCTGCTGTCATGGCACTGCCGTTGTTATTATTGTTGAGTGTAGTTGGGGACTTGGATCGCTGGCTCTCAAAGTGGCTGTGAGCTGGGGACAAATGCTGCATTGAGCCAGAGGACTCTGACAAAGCAGGGCTCCCCAAGCTTTGACCTTCAGCATCTCCCACTGCAGACAGGGAATCAGTAGTAAAACAATCAGTCTCTCCTCCAAAGCTGCTGCCGTTCTGCGTAGGCCTTAGACTGAACGAACGGCTCATATTGGCAGTGGAGTCGATCATCTTCATCTGGTTCTCCATTGCAGCAATGCTGGAGATGATGGAAGGTGGTGGGGAGCTCCCAGGTGAATACGGTTTTGATGGGTCCATTTCTCCCTCTCTCAAGTCAACTTCATCATCCATGGCCTGCTCCATTTCATCCAGAAGATCATCGTCATAACTACTCATCGCATCTAAGCTCTTCTCGTCAAAGGAGAGGTCAGTCTCCATATCCTGGAGGCTTTCAGGAAGCGGGGTGTTGGGGATTTGTCCTCCCATGTGCATACGGATGTGCTGCTGTAGCACGACAGCATTGGTGAACTTTTTCTGACATATAGGGCAGGAGTGCTGAACCCGAAGTGGGGGTTTGGACCTATGGACACCAAAGTGTGTTTTTAGATTTCCTTTGGTGGTGAATGCACGCCCACAAATCTTGCATTTGAAAGGCCTCTCACCAGTGTGGATACGGTAGTGCATCTTGAGTGCACTCTGGCAACTCAAAACACGATGACAGATGACACACTGATTTGGGTCAGTCATCTTCTTGTCAATATTTTCAACAAGCTGCTGTAACTTCGATGTCTCGGAGGTTTGCATAGAGTCTAGGAGTCCGCCAAAAGGAAACTTGGCCTTAAATTGGTCTGAAAGCATGGGAAGGACAGGGTGGCAGACAGAGTTTGAAACAGAGTTTGGGCTAGTGATTGGTTCAGTGATCTGGCCACTGTTGGATGAAGTTGTGGAAGTGACAGTAGCAGAAAGAACCACTTGAGTTACTGAAGTTGTGGTAGAGGTGTTCTCTCCTGGCCTAGAGGAGCAGCTTGGGGGCAAGAGAACACCTTCAGGTTTCAAGAGAGGGGGTGCATCACTCCCTATGCTGGGTTTTGGGGAGGGTGAAGTAGTGGTCATGCCAGAGTCAGTGATGATATTAGGGGACAAAGATGCACACTCGCTTGAGGGTGGAGATGGCCTCTGAGGGGACCTGTTGAGTGGAGTGAGGCTCAGACATTCACTAAAACCTCCCATCATACTCGGCAGTGTGGGAGGCAACTGGAGTCCGACTGAGGTGGGACAAGTAGAGAGGACAGGTTTGCTGTCTAGCCATGTGGTTACAGGTTTTTCTGGGGGCAAAGACATGCCATATGGGATGCCTGAGCTTGTGGGTACATTGTCCAGATACTCTGGCACAGGGTAGGGGTTCATCTGAATATGTGGGTATTTCTCTTTGTGCCTCTGGAAGTGGACTTTCAGATTCCCCTTGGTGGAGAAACGGTTGCCACATATGTTGCACTTGAAGGGCCTCTCTCCAGTGTGGGAACGCAGGTGGATCTGTAGGGCGCTGTCACTGCCAAACACCTTGGCGCAGAACCGACACTTATGCTTGAAGAAGGGGTCCTCAGAGCTGGGCTTAGTGTCAAACACAGACACATTTGGAGGCTTCCCCTTGCGGTGCTTCATCAGAGCAGCGAGGGGGTCAAGCGCATTGGCTGTGGCTGCTATGCTGGCCAGGGGGTTGGGGAAGATAACACTGCTGGATGAGCTGTGAGGTATCAGTGGTAGATTGGAGGCCGAGCTCATGAGGCTACTGTGGCTGAGTGAGGGAGGGCTGGTGGAGTTCCTGGAAAGAGCTGAGCTGCTGCTAATGCCACCACCTCCTGTTAGACTACTGCTAGTGCTAATATTGTTGTTTGCGATGGAGGATGAGCAGGAGGAAATTAGAGATGACAAACCAGTGCCACTGGGCTGGGGATATGCTGAATTATTTGAGGATGTGTTAGGGATTGAAGAGTTAGACTGCTGACTGCCACTATGTGGTGTCTGAGAGAGAGGCCCATCTATTGCTGAGGTCAAGGGTGAAGACCCTTGACCATTGAGAGTGGCTGGCAACCTAACAGGCAGCTGATGGACAGGAGGGGTGATGAAGTTGTGTAGTTGAAGTTGACTAGCGACAGGGGGGACACAAGAGGATAAAGGCCCCTGGTTTCCAGCAGCATTGCTGTGATGGTGATTGAGAGCGGGCTGTGAGGCAGACTGTCTGTTCATCAGAGCCACCTGACTGCGTATTTGCTCTATCAGCTGCAGCTGGTGTATCTGCTGCTGTTGGAGGGCCATCAGCTGGTCCAGGATCATGGGGATAGCCATGGTGGAGACCCCAGTGCCTGCTGCTGCCCTTACACTTTGTGAAAATTGGGCCACTGCAACCCGGGTGCCATGAAGAGTCTCCAAGGTAACATTGGTGCTTGGCATGGCATAGTTTGTAACAGTGGAGGGGACGACATCGTTGAGCTGAGGTAGGGTGGCATCTGGCTCAGGGGATGTCAAATCTCTCTCTTCAGTATCCATAATTTTTTCAGGAGAAAGCTCCAACTCCATCTGCTCATCCTCCTTTTCTAGGACATTAACCCCATTTAAGGTTGCTGTCTCTGGGACATCATCCCCCTCACCAGCAGGACTGTGGTTGCCCTCCCTGGGGTCCTCGCTGTCAGCCTGCTCACTAGGGCAGCTGGGTACAGGGGAGGGCTCTGTAGGGTACTCCTGGGAGGGGATTGGTGTGTCCTCATTGTCATTCACTATGAGCACCAGGGGGTTCTTGGTGCAGCTCTTTAAATGTTCACAGAAGTCTGACCACTTGAAGAACTCAGCGCAACACTTCTCACATACATGGGTCTCCTCACTGCCGCTGCGGCTCTCATTCCCGCTGTCGGCATCCTCCAGCACATCACCTCGGGCTACAGGAGTGGAGGGGTTCAGGGGAGTGGATAGGAAAAGAGGGAGAGGGAAGCAAAAAAAGGAAAATTAATGAATAAATAATCAATAAGGAATCCACACATATTTTGTACTGCACTGCTGCACAGATTTAACCTTTGATTTTTTTCCCTCTCTCTTTTAACATAACCACAATCAATAATCTTTTTATTTTTTTACTCTGAACAAATTGCCCTAGTTCACCAATCCTCCAGACCCAGTTTTGTGAATTTGCACCCTCTCCATAGAGCCAGCTAATAATATTCTTTGTGCAATCCATCAAATTATGAGGGCCTATCAATTGTGGATACTGCCGCTTAATGAAATTCCATAGAACCTATTGATTTCCAATATTTCATACAATTCACAGCTGCCTCATCTGTTGGGTACAAATCAGGACTTTGATGGCCCCATTAGGATTCCCCTCTGCTATCAAGACCAGTCATTTCCACCTGAATTTCAAACGCCTCAGCCTTTTCATTTAGCATTGCAAAGGTAATACTTTAGCCCTGACTCTAAGCAAGCGGCCTGCACGGTGAAAAGGAGTGAATAAGTGAATAGTTCAATTGAACCATTCAAATTTTGTGCAACTAATACGATGATTTAAAGTTTTGACCACTTTTAAATGTTTTTGAAATGTTTTAAAATGAAATATATTCTTGGTCAGTCAAGACATTCAGTGTTATTCTCCATCTCTCTCTACCCTTGCTCTCTCTCTCTCTCTCTCCCCCTCTCCCAAATTACATGCTAGTGCCATGGCAGCAAAGTCTCTGATTAGTTACACATGTTTAATCACAGTGGTAAGAAGCCACTTCCTTTTCCTCACGCAACCATCAGTGAGTCAAACAAGCAGACGCAAGCGCCGAACGTGGACGTAATTCACACCTGATCCAAACCATGTAAAAATGGCCTCCCTTGTGTGTTTATTTTTTGTGTCCGAGCCCGGTGTGGGTGTGTGTGTCGTTCATTACGAGTAGGAAGTGTGCTCAATCACCGCCACAGCATCCTGCATGGACTGTATTTCAGTCTCCTGTTCAGTTTACACTCAAAGACAGAACGTACAACCACAAATCAAACTATTTTATATACACTTTACACTATAACAAAAAATCTTCACACCTTTTCATGGGCTTTTACTGCGAATAAAAGTGATTTCTTTCATGAAATGATTGTCACTAAAATAAAGCTGCCATTAAACAAGGTTGAGTTAATAATTCTGAGGCGAGTGTGTAACTGTTAAAAAAGGGCCAATAGCTACTAAAAGATATGAAAATGTATAAATCTTTTGTACAGTATGTATGTGATTGCATGGCCCAAAAGCACAAACACACACAGATAAATAAAGTTGAGAGGTAATTTACTTGAATGTAAATTTAACTACAGGCAGGCGTGCAGGCTTTACTTGAAACACTTCAGGTTTACCTCACGTTAAAGGCCTTACTGTGCTGTGTGAGTGAGTAACCATGAGATTCATACAGTGCCTGCGCTCATTTCAAAGGTTAAAAAGGAGCGAGCCATGGTGAAGCAGACATGAAGCATTTGCGGCAATTACCGTGACTCATTAGTAAAGAAATTCATCACTCCTCCGAAGGGGGCATGAGCTATCAGGGTCTGGTGTCTGTAAATTCATTAATTATCAACAGAGAGGCTTTGGACGGGCTCCGTGTTCTCATCCTCTCTGGGGGCAGGGCTGACAGAACAAGATATTTTTTTACTTAATCATGTATTGCCAAGATAAATTGAGAACACAGGTTAAGCAATTCAATTAAAATAAAATGTAAAATCCTGCACAATTTCAATTTGTGATGTGCACATTTATTTTGCAATATTAATAACGCCTCTCCCTTTACTTTGCCACCACACAAGTGCAAACTCAAAAATCCCAGCAAGGAAAAAATTATAATTTTCCAAGTTTCTATAATAAACCATCACTAAAAAATGCTTGTGTGCACAGCAAAAAAATCGACAAGTAAGAAGGAGAAAGTGAGTGAAAACATCAGTGACATGTGACAGCAGGCTGGAAATCTCCTTAGCCCGGCAGCGGACAGCAGGACTCATTTCCATAATTGAGGGTTGAAAGGTCAACACAAATGAGTAGGCATTGTGTTGAGCTGATTAGTTATTAGAATGGTATTACTGTCAATCTCTTTTATTCATTCATACAATTACAAGTGGGGGCCTTTGTATGCCACTGACCTGCACACACACACACAGACACACACACACACACCAACGGGCACACATCAACACGTTTTCTCACACATTTGTAGACAGACAAAGAACATACACACTTTATGGGCCTTTCTAAAGAGATTCACACCTAAAAAATGTGTCACATATACACACATACACACAATGGATAATACTTACAAAGTGTTTATATGTGTGTGTGTGTTTGTGTGTGTGTGTTTTCAGAAGCCTACATCTTGGTTAATTATCCACGTGAAGATCTATATTTTCCAGACATAAAAAAATCTTAATTGCTATTTTTTCTAACACTCCAAACCTCTTTGTTTTTAAATTACCTTTTTTAAGTTTAAAAAAAAATTGTAGAAAGAACATTTTGTTTAATAGATATATAATAGAGGCTTATTTTAAAGTATACACTTTCAAAAAGATTTAACATAATTAATAAGACCTGGGAATTGCTTTAGTTTCTGTCAGTGTGAATATGGTTACAATTCATCAACGGTATGGTTATTTTATTACAATTGTAAGACTGTAAGTGTGTGCTAAACATGTTTGTGTGTGTGTTGTATTGATTTTCCTATAGCATAAGAGAAGGAGAAAAAAAACATCCCATCCGTTTTTCATGCTTTTAAGAGTCTTCATTTACTCAGATGCAAATATTAAGCTGCACGCACTCAATAGGGGGATTGTAGACGTTGAATCTGTGTGTCCGCTATCTCACTCAGCAATCTCTGGCATGCTAACTGAAACCGCTAATCTGACATATTATATCAGATGAGGTATTCATGCTTTCCACCGATTCTGTGAAAGCCACAGAGGCGGGCATTGAGCGAAGCATTAGGCAATTACTGATTCTCCCATTCTTAACAATTTCCAGATTCACTTAATGAACACACACGCAGACAATGACACTGGTAACATTTACTATACGTTAAGGTCAAGTCATTGCTACCTCATTTTAGAAAATGGTCAATTCAAGTGTATTATATCCCTCGTTTTAACATGTTGCAGCTTAAAACGTCTTAGTCAATATATGATGTTTCAAATGTCATTCACATAAAGCAAGGTGCTATAAGAGCCTTCACTCACAGCCCTCCTGGAACCGCCCCCCCCCCCTTCTGCTCCTTTTACATGCATTCTTCTCAAGCATGTGAGGATGGCTTGGGACCCTCACAGAGCGATGCATCACTGTAGGTCCAGCCCAGGTTGGGAGAGGGGGTGGGGGCACAAAAGGAGGCCTGCTGGGTTCAGCAATGCTGGAATTCTTGGCCCAATTAGGTTTTTTTTCCATTGTTTTTTTTTATATCGTACCTCCACTAATCTGATCTCCAGGAATTATTTAAGTGAATCCTCCTCCAAAGTTAAATAATGAAGATGTTTTAATCATATATTATGTCGCCTTTGCTGTATTTTCATTTTGTATTTTTTTTCCGTCAGCAAAGGATCAGTAAGGACAGAGATGTTTTAAATGAATAAATCAATAACTATGTGACATAGTTAAAACATTACATTCATGCCACTTTCATTATTTACATGTATTTTTAAATGAATGAAAAAAGATGTTTTCTGTTGTTTGTGCTGTTCCACACTCCCTGGACTGTTGCCTCTGTGGCCGTCGACACATAAAATACCCCCTCGAATGATCCAATGTATCCTCACACCCGCTCTGTGTGTGCAAGCGTGTGTGTGTGTGTGTGTGTGTGTGTGTGTGTGTGTGTGTGTGTGTCATCGGCCTGGTCAGCCCCACTGCAGAATGGTACAGTCATATCTGCACCAACAGAGAGGCCTTTGTCATTGCCTGCAGATGTGGAGCAGCCAAAACATTAACGATTTGTTTGTGTAAGCATTTGCGATACAGTATTCAGTGACGGCACGCTGTCCAGATAACTGTGTCACTCGTCAAGATGGCTCTCTCGCTACGGATTTACAGGAGGGCTCGGGAGGAGGAGGAGACATTAGGCTTTAGTGGACACTCGTCTTCAGCAGGCCATAGGAGATAATTAATAAATGATGTTCTTTTTTTCACACGGCGATCCTTGGTTCACTGTATATAAAATGAATATGGTTAGATTCTAATTTTTAAAAATAATGCAAAAAATGTATCTCACTTTTTTACACCTGCAATTGTACAGAGATGGACAGATCTCAGCTGTCTGTCCACGATCCTGCTTCCCGACCAAGTTGTCGCTACAATCGTCAAAACAAGCGGAGCCAAAACCATCGTAGGAAAACCCAACAAGAACCAAACGTACCTCTTCACTTAATGGCTTTTTAGCTTCCTCTTAAATCCCCCACAGTCTGCTGTTTGGGCTAAAATTAAATAAGTCTCCCGTCTAGGCCTTCCTCTCTATCAGGACCTTGCTTGTTCATGTGTGTTTTCTGTGCTGAGTAGTAATTAAGACGCAGTCATATTTCGGTGTCTTCTCTGGCACAACTGTGTGGGTGGTCCACAGGCCTGCACCCATTGGTGAGAGGGGATTAAAACAAAAGCCAAACAAAGCCCCACTGCAGGGGAAGTAGGCAACAAACCGTGTTGTCACTGTCAGGGAGGATTTTTTAAATATATGATCATTCATTCCTTATTCCTGCTGGAACATCTGGTAGAAAAAGTGGATAGTTTGAAAACTCAATAAAGATTCTGCCGTATCTGTGAATGAAACCCCGATAAATAAAAACTGTAAATACATTTGTAATCGGTCAGTGAAAGCATGACCTACGTGTCTTTCCTGAGGCGTTTAATCAAATTTTTGCAGTTCAGTAATATTTAGAAAATGTAGGCTACTTTTATCGGAAGGATTTGATCGTGTACATTTCGGTCCTTAGCTTGGAGAATTTGTCTTTGGTAAATGCCCCCCAGTAGGAACAAGCACAGGAGTGTTTATGTGTAATATGCACGCCACCGCCCCCTCTATACATTCTCCATGCACACAGTCAAAGACACTAGATGCAGAGGAAGCGGTGGTGAGATTAAAAAGCCCGTCGTTGTTCACTCTTTCTAGGACACGAGTAAGCTGTGCTGCCAAGGTCACCGGCACACACATGTTCCAACTGTACAAGGTGGTTGACACCAAGCGGCAGGACCTGGCTGGCCGGGCCTAGACAAAGGTTAAGTCAGCAAGCTTTATAAAAGCACTCCTAAGCAGACACCCCCTTCCCACCCTCCCCCTGCTTTCCTCATCCTAACACACACACAGACACACACGCACACAACCCCCCCTGCCCCCAGGGGGGCAAGTGTCCGGAAGGCCTGAGGGGGAGATGGTATGTCAGACAAGGGCTTGTTGGCACTTGATTTTAGTTTTTCATGTTTTCCTGGATGCAGCACATTAAAGAGCCGCTCACTGAGCTGCAGTGGACATCCGAGGATAAAGTCACAGATAAAAGAGGTCAGATCACACTGAAAAATTGTGAAATAAAAAACCTGAACACACAAGAAGACATTTATATCAAACTTCCTGATAGACCATACCTTGTGGATATTTTCCTAGTCGGTGGCTATGCTGGTGTAATGCGCTACAGACAGATTGTGTGTCCTTGAGCCGAATTTGAACGTCACCCGAACGCTTGACTTTCTCCTCACCTCTTGCCCAGCACACAGCCGATAGATTTTAAGTCTAAATCAAGCAGCGACTGACGCCTGGAACTTCTGAATTCCTTTGACATTATATGCAACGATACGTCAAGGCCAACGATCGATAGTGTCGCCACGAGCTGCACCACGGCAACATGGGCAGCGAAGAATCTGATCATGCTGCGATGATACACTAGCAGTGTGACATCTGTCGTTCATCGTGCAAGGTTGCTTTGGATGAGACATGGTATTATTAGGTTTGTTTAAGTGTGTATGGGCTCAGTGTGCACGGCCAAAGACTTGGGATTGTTTCACTGCGATGTCTGTCCTGAAAACAAGCAAGCCAGTATAGTGCTCCAGCGAGGGCTGGCAAAAACATTCCACGGCCACTTCCAGTCTTACACACAATGACATGGATACAATAGGTCACCAAGAAGTCAGTGTGGGCATGATTTTACTCTAAAACTAAAGATGCACTTTCTTGTATCCATAGACGAATCCAGGATAGATTTTCTTCAACACTAATTTCACATAATGTTAGACCAGCCTTCAATGCACTCTCTCTCTTAAAAAAATGTAATTGTGATTTTTAAATTAAATTCTACTTAAATCATCCACGATCTCAGATTTCACAACAGCAGAAAGGAAGTTTACATTTCATTCCACGATCCTACAGGAGAGCAACCTGATGGATGTTTGGTATCTCCGACCAAAATCTGAGAGGGGTTGTCTCAACGGAGGAGCACACAGACGATGTTTGTGTTCGACAGTGAACTGCCCACAAATGACAGAAAATCCACGGTGCTGCAAACGTGTGATTCCAACCTCGCACCAAACATTTCCTCCATGCAAAGAGAACTGCTCCCAGGAGATTACATCAGGCATTTCTATTCTAAAGAAGCTCTGCAAAGTGTGTGTGTGTGTGTGTGTGTGTGTGTGTGTGTGTGTGTGTGTGTGTGTGTGTGTGTGTGTGTGTGTGTGTGTGTGTGTGTGTGTGTGTGTAACATGGGCCAGGCAAGGAAGGTATAAACAATGGCGGTGAGAAACACTGATTCTTATAGTGAGAAATTGAAAAAACAAAAAAATCGGATTTATAATGTAAATTATTGTCTAATTCAATTACATAAAATTCTCATAACTCCACTTGTAAAACAAGATTCTCCCACATTTTATAAAATCAAAGCAGAAATGTGCAATTAATGAATTCAACATGCAATGTGATTTTAGCACTAAAACGTATATGGAACACAATTTAGCGACAGTTAGTTCTATAATTCGTGCAGCATCTCAGCTTCTTGCTTCAGGTTTGACTTCAGCTCTGTGATGATCGTTTAATCGCGGACAAAAAAGCAGAGTGGAGAATAAAAGATGAATGAGCCCTTTTATTTCTCCACATGGCGAGGACGAGCTCTGTCAAGCGGTCGTGTCAACATTGTGAGCAAAAGGGAACAAATCAAGTGTGCTAAATTTATGTGAGGGGGGGGGGGGTACGAAAAAAAGAAACTATTTCCATAACAAAACAAGGCTTCGACCTGCAACAGAAATTCGCATTTTTGCTCCCAGACAGGCGCTGAGGGACAAAAAGCCACCAATAAAAAAGCTTCATAATTAAAAAAATTTAATAAGAAATAAAAATTGATTGAAATTATTTCTGTAATAAAAATAATTATACATCAGCTACTATAGTTATTTAAAAATAATATTTTTCAAAATAATATTTTTAAATACAGAGAGAAAGTCAAATATTTTCTAATTGATCAAATTTTGTGTGTGAGGGTGTGCACGTGTGCGCGCGTGTATTATCTCGCGCGCACGAACACACAAAGTCGAGATTTTAAAAAGAACACAGCTCCGATATTTCACAGATCATATTAAAGTATCAAATCAATTCTGTTTGAAAACAGGCCTCTTAGAAAAAGGCCTCCAGCACATCGTGGAAATAGTGTCAGTGCAAACCGTGTTAAATTATTATGGGCTTTAGTTTCTTTAATCTTTAAAGTCATCTGTCAGGTAGTAGACGGTGATGTGGTGCAGGCTGTGTGTGTGTGACACGCCAGGTTATATCCTGGGCTCACACATTTCTGGGAATAAAAAAAGTCCCCACTTCTCCACAGAGGACTGCCTTGTCCACTTCGGGCTTTTAACTTATAAATCGCACCACAATAGATTCATTGCAAATTATCGCATCTATGTATTCATGGATGCAGCAGTCCCAATGAATCCAAAGCCCTGAACTCAAAGAGGGAGTTTAAAATCAAAGTGGAGAAGAGGCGGCAGCAGTGTGAGAGGAGGGAGAAGTTGTGTGTTGGAGAGCTGGGAGCTGTCCGGGATCAGAACACCCACATCCACTCACCGTGCTCGGAGATCACCCCTGCTAGCGCGGGGTCCTCTTCCGACTTGAGGTGCTGCGGCTTGGCTTGCTTGCGTCGGGACATGCTGCTGCTGCTGCTGCTGCTCCTGCTGCTGCTGCTGCTGGCGTCGGTGCTGGCGTCGCTCCTGATGCTCCTGATGCTGCTGCTTTTGCGCTCCGGGATGTCTCTGCGTTTTGCAGATACATCAGCGAAGAGCGAATGAATCAACACTCATAAAAAAAAGTTCGCAAACAGTCTGGTACAGCAAAGAGAGAGAGAGAGAGAGAGAGAGAGAAGGGGGAAAAGTGAAATTAGCCGGTGGTGGTTGTGCTGCTGCTGCTGGTGCCGCCGCTGCTGTGCGTTGGATTGCGCATGTCGGTATAATAATTATGATAGTGAATAATGCCTCGCGATTAATGGCACCGTGTGAAGGTGGGGAGGATTGGCTGGAGTCCAGCGGACGCGCATTGGATATGGTAATGAGGGACGGACTAAGCAATTAGCCGCTTCTCTCTCAGACTTTATCCGTCTCTTTACTATCAGCCTCCCCCCAACAACACAACGCACCAAATCTCTTGTTATGGCCAGCGCACAGGGGGGGTCTCCAACAGGGAACGTTGCCCCCCTCTCCTGTCACGGAGCGCACCGACTCTCAGGCGCTGAGGATTTCTTCACCGAGTGTCTCTCTAGTCTTCATCACTCTGGCCTTTATCATCCAACTTCTATGAGTTCAGAAAGCGTCTTCTTGTGTTTATCTCGAGATCCAGGCTCACTTCTCCAGCGCACGGTCTCTCTTGGTAACTTTTTTTTTTTCTTGTCGTGTGCACCTCCTTCTCAATAAGAAGCGGTGTTTACAGTCTCTGGGACGTTTCGGGCTTTCCAAGTTTCCTCTTCGTGGAAATAGCCGCAGTTTGACTCGGTGTGTGGACACACACACACAAACAGAAAGTGTGCGAAGAGAAAAGTTCTTGACAGTAACAATAAAGTGTTACTAGGCGGGTTTTTTCCTTCTCTAATGGCGCAGCTCCGCTCTCCAAACTTTGACGCGCGTCTTCCGAGAAAGCGGTGCCACGTTTGGCAGAGAGTCCTCCTCTCAGCGACAACACGACTGTCAATGTGATCAGACACTCATCTGTCCCGTAGAAGAGAAAAAGCGCCTCGTTGTCACGATGAAGTTCTCCTCCTCCTCCTCCCTCTCCTCCTCCTCCGCCGTGCAGGTTTTAGCTCCCGGTCGTGCGCCTTCGCCTCGGTGCGCTCGCTCCAAAAAAGTGGCTTTTCTTCTCTGGATACTCGGTGACCAAACACGCGGACGCCGCTTGTTTTTTTTTCCCCAACTCGAAGCTTCACTCGGTGTCCTGCTTTTGCTCGACTTGCGAGACCAATAAGTTTTGGAGTTATCTTCTGACAGGCTGCTACAGCAGTGTCGGTCTCTCGGCGCTCCGCGTGTGTGTGTGAGAGAGGGACTGCGCTGCCGTGTGTGTGTGTGTGTGTGTGTGTGTGAGTTAACCCGCAAGCAGAGGTTCAGCCCATTGCTTTCAGCCACCGCTAGGATGTACCACCACGTTACTGTTCAATGGCTCGTCCTCAGACCCCACAGCGAGCACCCACATTTGACCTCCCATCATACAATATCTCACGGCTCTCACCGCGCAGTCACCGCCTGTTAGTGACACACTGTCATATCAATGTCAGAGGTTTGATATTTGATATTTTTGTTAAGCGAGTGGACATTTTGTGGTCACACCGGAGACTTTGCGCCACAACATCCCATTTTTCATTAACTTTATTTCCAATGTATGAACATTTTACGCACGGTGCCATCCACAAATGTATTTAATATTCACATACCGGTGATTTAGTGTGAATGATAAATAATGAAACAAATAGGTAAGATAGTATGGTCTATTTAAGACGATACAAAAACATTTTACAAAAAGCAATTCAATTTTTATACTTAGTGAAACTGTTTTATTACTAATCGCAGAGAGGCGAGAGGAGAAAACGACGTTGCGCACTGCTGGCACCTCATTGTCGCGCTGAATGAACACATTAACCCTTTACTTTGCGACATTGTTGTTTGCATTAAAATGTGTAGATGCATGGGGTCACAATGGTGGGGGTTGGAGGAAAGGGGAGGGGGGTTTCTGAGAGGATTAAGTTGTGCGAGGCCAAGAGCCATGTAAATAATACGAGGGGAGAACGTGCGTATATTATAATAATATAATATTTGTTTTTAGTGATACAAAATGATTTATGGGACAACGTAAAGATAGCTCTGTGCTTTTATTACGAATATCAGGAGTGATCGTAAAATATATATTTTCATATTGGTTGTAATATTATACCTCCATGTGAGAGAAAAAAAATAAAGCTGAAAAATTATGTCATGGTTTTATGTTTGTACCAAACGCATGGAACTGATTAATTTATTTCTACATCGCATTTTTTACTGATGGATCCAAGGCTTTTTTTTCCAACTGGGGGGAGGAAGCTCCCTCCTCTCCCTCCCTCCCCCTCCCTCTCCCTCTTGTCTGTTTGACTTGTCTATTCCCCAGCGTCCACCTCATATGAGAGACAAATCTGTTGACATCAAGGTCGTCCTGTGCGCAAACTTTCTTTTTACCCCCCCCTTTCTCTTCCTCTTCTTCTCCCTCTCCCTCTATCATCCCCCTTAGAAGTTATGTCCAAAAGGCTGTTATTATCTGGTATTAATAGATGCAGCCCCCAGGAAGACAAAATCAGCTATTGATAATTGCAAGGAGTATACGGCAGCTACTGTATCGATCGGCGTGTCCTCCACTCCCCTGGTACTGGGAGATAAGGAGACACACTCTTTAGAGCAATATAATTTCTTTTGACCTATCTGCTTGCTACAGACTTATGATGAATAGCCGGAGTGGCCGGAGTCCTCTATCACCAAAGTTACCCCCTTGATATAATATTGATTCTTTATAACTAGCTCGCCACACAAAAATCAAACTGTCCACTTGGCCATCATCATCATCAATATCATCACAAAGGCGCAGGAATGAAGATCCGTGCGCCTCTAAAGGCGGCGAGCCTTTACAATCTTCTCTGTAGGCCTAATCTTTATTTTGCTGATGATGAAAGGAGAGAGGAAACGAGGCAAGGTGCCATTTAAGACGAGGTGTGCCATTTAATCCGGTATACACCACAGACACACACACACACACACACACACACACACACACACACACACACACACACACACACAACTCACACCACACTCACACTCACACACACACACACACACAGGAGGTGGGAGACATGAGAGAGGAAGACTCAGGGTTGTCAGGGAGCTTTGACTTCTGGGACAATTATTAATTTAGTGTGAATTCATTTTTTTTGATCAACCGAAATAACAGTTTTCCTTTCTGATTCAAGTAAAACTCAACCTGTAATTCTGCCCCCATCCATCACATATATTTCCATATCTAAGGTGCACTACCTATGGAATCATTCAATTACTATTAATATGGCAAACTAAATGTCATATATCACCAATATAATTGAGGTGGAGTATTGAGAGAAAGGATTGTGTGCTTTATGATACAGCCGCTACCGGATGCGCCTGCAGATGTATCTTTTAACCTGAGAGGACGGGGGCTGATTTTGCTGCAGAGCCGGAGCCCCCATGCACAGAGGCTACTCTATTCACCAAGAGAGGAGAGGGGAGAGCACAGCCGGTGTAGGAGGCGAGGGTGTTAGGAGGGGAGGAAGGAGGGAGGGAGGGAGGGTGGGAAAGGAGGGAGAGAAGAAACGTATAATCACCCAAACAACCTTTTTTTTTTTTTTAACCCATTTTACCCCCTCTGGATCTGTGTGGCAAGGTAAGGAAAAAAGGGGCTACTTGGCTTCCACACTGGCCCTCTGTGCATCCTGACGTGCTGTAAGAACTCCTCTGCTCCTCTCTCTCACACTCAGCTCTCAGTCGGTGTCTCGCCGCTGCGGAGGGACACGGAGGAGGAGGGGAGGCCGGGCCGGGAGGAAGACACCAAGAGGTAAACGACGCTCGCAGTACGATTGTTACCGTTATTATGACTATCAGTTTTCGCTGCGCGTAAAGAAGCGCGGCGGCCGTAAGGTTACGCATTGGATATCTTGATGATCGAGTGCATTCACGTGCATGTTGTGTTGTGTTGACAGTGAGCCATGTGATTAGACCGGCCGAACTGTAGCGCAGTCTGATATATTGCGTCCGTAGCGTCAGTGTCCAATCAGACGTCTTTGCGCCGCCGCAACTGGTGCCAAGACGCATTTACACACACACACAGAGACACCGCAGGCTACTGTAGCAGCCTATGGCACACTTGTGAGGATTTCATCTGCACCAATCAGAGACGAGATGTAACTTTTTTTTTTATTTCTGCTATTGGAAGACAGTCGAGGTGAAGATTAACCGTAATGATACTAACATGTTCCTGTAAGGACGCAGGCACGAGTCAAATGTGCGTTTTTGCGCTTATTTACATTGTTTTATCTCCTGCGTGTGGCTCTGTAATTCCACAGCCATGCGCTGTGTGGTACTTTTTAATGTCCACGCAGTTATTTTTAAATCCATATCATTTTTTCATGTGAGACTTATAAACCACAGGCCAATTGTTTGAGTTTTCAGTGACATATGTAATAATAATAAACGTCACATAGAACTTGGATTATTTAAACATTGGTTGTAGCACCACAATGGTATTTGCAATAATTGAGATTTCAATGAAGGCATGTGCTATTTTTCTGCCGTGGTATTAAATATTATGATATGTCATTAATATGTATTTGTATTCTATCAGTGACTGTGAGGGATTATCCTGTGTCATAGTCGTTCTTATTAACAGTTTCATCCAGATTTAGGAGGCATACGATACTTGTGTCATTTAGGAGTTGTGAAGTTTTGAGTTTAGATCGATCACATTTCCTCCTTATTATTTTGTTTTGGTCTATTATTATGATTTTCTTTTATAGGCTTCATTCTTCTCGTGATTTTGCATATTTGATAGAAGAAGAATTCTCCTTTCAGAAGTAAAATAATATCTAAAGAGTTATAGACTGAGGTTAGAATCTGTCTACTTGTTGTGGGTGTTGTCAGTAAGGTCTGGTCTGTGTGTGTCACTCTAAATGTGTGTAATCCTAAACACTGAGTCAAACTAGCAGCTGCTTGTCTGAATGACATGCTGTGACAGTGTTTTCATGTTCTTTTTACATGTGTTCTAACTTCGCTCCACACTACACATCCATTAGTTGGGCACACACACACACACACACACACACACACACACACACACACACACACACACACACACACACACACACACACACACACACACACACACACACACACACACACACACACAGATTGATAATAGTGGACATCATGCATAAATAATGACTATTGTAGTTGGGACTCTACTAAGTGGGAACTGGCTGTGATCCTGCCCTGAAAATGTGTGTTTTCCTCTCACGGTTATCACACAGTCAGGGATCATGGAGGCGTTTGAATCCATCTGATCCGCAGACTGTTTTTACATCAGTGAGCTCAACCATACATTCTCAGTTATCATATGACGACCTGCTTATCTGGCTCCAGATGAGGCGGGCTGAGATAAAAAGTGACAGGCGGCTTGTACCTGAGATGAGTGAAATTTGATCTGACTGGTCCAATCAGGCCTAATTGAAATGAATTGAATCAACCCATTTCTTCTGCTACTGTAATTAAATTAGTAGCTCGGGTGTAATTGGACATCGAGTTGGCACTCGAGAGGAGATGACAAAATGCTCATTGCTGCCACCAAAGGACTATGTGTCAAATTCATTGTGAGCGGCAGCACACCAAATGTTGGCTGACACAGCGACAAGGCTGGTGCTTTGCTGGTGGAGTCGACAAACACAACTTGTTCAGATCCTCTGCCAGACTGAAAACACTGCCGCAAAAAGGGAAATAAATGGAGATGTGTACTGTATGTACAGCATTGAAATCAGAATGTTTACTGTAACTACAGGACAATCAAATTTAGCTTATTCATTTTGTTTTCCAAAATGAAGATTTTACTGGAGCCATAAAACTCCAAGTGAAACTGATAGCTTTAGCAATTCCTGAATAAAAGATGAGCCGCTCAATACACAGCAGATAAAGTCATGAATGTAATAAATATAATAATGTATTGAATTAAATTAATAATTTACATATTTGACAGATCAAATAAAATACAGATATCTGACATTGAATAAAACCTATAGAACATTTGAAGCGCAACATACCTGCCTAACTATCCTTGATATGGATATGGATATATAGATATAGATACAGAAACATAAGTAGGTTGTTATATTTTGATGTTTGGATCGGGGGCCCTGCATCATATCAACTTGGCCCACCACACAGGAAGGGATGAGATTTTACTGCTCCAAGGCCGTGGTCATCTGTGGCTCTAATGACATTTCCAAGAACAATGAGCAGAAAAGGGCTAAAGCCGCACTGATGACACTTAATCTCATTGGAATTCCTTGTCAGGTTTGACCTTGCAAAGATATTAGTCACTCGACAAGTGACTGTGTGTGTGTGTGTGTGTGTGTGTGTGTGTGTGTGTGTGTGTGTGCGTGGGGGTGTGAAGGGAGGGCTGCAGTTAGGTGATTGTATGCTCCTCTGTGTGTATGTGTTTGTCTCTCTGTGTCACATTATATGTGTCGGTGGCCAAATGTGCAGTTGCAGGTTTTTTTAAGTATGATCTCCTCTACCGATGTAACTGTCGGTTACATTTGCATGGATGTGTAGCGCTCCAATGTGTTGCTGTAGGAGGGAAGTGAGAGAGAGTATGCATGTGCATGAGAGCAGCCAGCAGCCAGACTAGTGGGCTGCAGGGATCTGTGGCCCAGTGATGTGTGTGCCACAATGTCTGTTCAATAGAGGCCTTTGAATTTTTAAACAGCATCAGTTACTTCATATTGTCATTGTTTTGGCACCATTTGCCTTGCTTAATCCTGGTAAGTGCAGATCTACACTGTCCTACTGACAGTGTGTGTTTCCATGTGTGTGTCCAAAAGAAGAGCATATATATAGATATGCATATGTTGCATTATGATTCAAGGCTTTTTTAAAATCATTTTACTGGTAAATGTATGTTAAGCAGCTACTGTTGCACATCCTCTGTAGTGACTGGACTGCTATTAAAACTGTGTGTGAGCAAGCAAAAGCACATGAGTGCAGGTCTGTAGGAGTATGAGAGTGTGTGTGTGTGTTTGTGTTTGCTTAATGCCATCACAAAACTAGAACGAGAGCAGAAAACAAAAGGTAGACAGAATTATAGCCTATGTCGTGTTAGCAAAGTTCCTCAAACATTTGAAGCTAGTCAAGTTATAATTAACACCACAAATCTATCTGAGGTCAGAAATGTGTGTTTCCCTCTGAAATGATTCACCCCTTTTGAGGCCCCACTATCTTCGCGAGCATCAGTTTGATCCCAATGTTCCCATGACAACAGCTCACACAATATGAACAAGGTGAGATCGATTGTAAGAGACTTTGAAGGCAGCAGAGTCAAACTGATCGCTGCTGTCGAGAATCAGTATTGAAACTGAGCTGTAAAATTCAGACTTTTCTTGAGCAATTAAAACTGAAAAAGGTGACTTGTTGTTTTATGATACAGTTTTGACTCAATAAGCAAAACAAAATGGAAGAACACAAGCTACAATGAGTGAGAGAGGTTAAGAGCATAAAAATGGGATGTAAAATGTAATAATAAAATAACTTGAGAGAGAAAAAAACTCAAACTCAAATAGGTCTTTCTTTTTCAAATCCTTGTGTGGAAATGACTCAAACACACAGAAAGTGCACTCCAGGTGATTGTGTGTGAAGACATTTCAGGATTAAATGGAATTAGTGTAGGAACAACATCACCATAAAAAAAAGCTTATAAAAGATGAAGAAACAAAGGCCTTGATAGCTGTGGAGAGGAGTTTGAGCTGTACACAGATTTTATGTTCCTCCATTTACAGTATAGTGGATACACCGGCGTGTCTGCACTCCTCCGCTCTTTTCCTCTCTGTCCCCGTCTCCAGGGAGAGATATTTGCACAGGGAACCCTCCACACTATAGTTTCTATGCTCTTCGTCCTTTGTCCCCACTCTGACTTATTTATGGTAACCCGCTAATGAGCTATACAGTCTTTTGTAGTGAGAGACAGCGTGTGTAAACATTTAGATCCCCCCCCCACCCCCGAAGTACACGGTGAGATCCACCAAATTAAAAGGCACAAAGTGAAATGAAATCTCGGAGCGACGTAACACCTGATCAAATACACAGTTACCCATGCAGTGTTTCGTGTTTTGCCGTGTTAATGCCCTATGTTGCTATCAGTCTGCCTTGTGTTTTGGAGGACTGCCAGCCAGAGGAGGAAGAACACCTATTTTGCGGAGAGGTAATTGCTACACAGTAGCCTCTGATTGCCAGGGTCTTTCACTGAGAACGGCCCCGGCTCCCTTTTCACTCGCACCGACAGCCTGATTACAAATCATCTTATTGATTTGATGAGTGCAAGATGTTTGCTAATAACTGTTCTCATACCATCTGTTAATCTTTGTTGTGATTAAAGAGGTAATCCCAATACCCATTATTCCCAATGACAAGAGCGGGGGGATCGTTCTCTTGCACAAGCTTTAGCCCCCTCACAGGCCAGGCAGGGCTGGAGGTGCTCGTATGTTGGTGCAGCGCCGAGGATATCAGTGATCTCCGAATGCAATTGAGAAATCTGCTCCACCTTCCACATAACAAAGGTGATACAAAAAAAAAATTACACCCTTTGCTAAAAATCCATTACCCTGTGTAGTCAGGCAAAATGATTTTTCTTAAATATGATAATAAATCACAGGCAGGATCAATAGCCTGCAGACCAACTGCTATGCCCTGATAACGTATCAATCAATATTTAGTATTTAGATTTTAATTAATACCTCAGCCGGGCTTGGAGCCTGTTAACACTGAGAGAAATATAATCTGTGATAAAAACGGGCTAAAATAAAGAAACTGATAAAAGCCAATGTGTCCCTCTTAGCATTCCACAGTTGTTCCTCATATCTGTCATTGATCAGTCAATTGTTCAGTTGTGATTAAGGACCCTTCAAAATCAAGCTTGGTGTGTCTGTGTGTCTGTGTGTGTGTGTGTGTGTGTGTGTGTGTGTGTGTGTGTGTGTGTGTGTGTGTGTGTGTGTGTGTGTGTGTGCAGTGCATAGGGGAGGTAAGGATGTGTGTTTACATGGTGACGTACTCATCGATCATGCTTTGTAGAGGGATAAACTAAGCTTCAGTAGCACCTGCTGCAAACTGCATTAATAAGATCCCAGATTTACACCATGTGTTGGATTACAAGTAAGAAATATTTTAGTGAATATTGATATATTCTCATACTCATATTGATATATTCTCATACTCATGTTGATCTTAAAGAGCTTTTTTGGATTTGTCGAGGAATTGCCAACTGCTGTAGGTTAGTTAGCAACAGCAATGGATTGTGTTACACTGTCTATTTGTTTCAATCCTAAATGTGCTAATCCTAATCTTCACACTCCTGCATGGTTGCAGGTTTCTGACATGCACTGTCCGTTTGGCTTTGGCGGGATTATAGCTGATTCCTTGAACTTCTCTGCAGCATACAGTCGAGACCTGCAATTAATTGGCTGTTGTGGAAGTCTGACAGAAGCACTTAGGCCAATACTTTGAGAGTGATGCATTTAAGTCATTGCAACTCAAATATGCACGCGATGGCCTATCTGTAATCTTTTCTTAATGTTTTAAGTATTAAACACTCTACGACCAACTGTTTTTTCAATTGGATTGAGTCTTGTGGCATTTGTATTTGGAATCCTTTTGCTATATAAAGAGATTAAAATAGATAAATATAGAAACAAACAGAATGCTTGCGGCCAACACAAGATTAACAAGACACATTGATAAACAGGATTCTGTGTTAATCCTCCTTTGAACTGGTACATTCGACTTGCATCTTAAACTTGAAATAACTATACTATTAGTAATCACACACAGTATGAAATGGAAGCTGATGAAGATGCCACTTCACGTCTGCTTCCTGTGCTGTTCTTGAATGTCAGGAAACCTTGTCCCACACCGTTTCTTATGTGGTTTTTACATTCGTATTATGTTGCACCATATGCACCATTTAAGAGGTGAGTGAAGGGCAGGCTTTTGGCTGAAGGCTATGGCGGGTCCCTGCATGGTCCCTGGAAAGTCAAGCTGTGATGTGAGCTAATAGGACATGTGCGTGTTGCTCAGGGTTACGGCTGGATCTATGCGTCTCAAGGCTGTCTGCTGTCTAACCCCGGTCAACAGGATATTATGCCAGGGCAAGTGCTGGCCCGAGCGGCCTGTGTTTCTTTTAAGATGATCCCCGACACACACACACACACAAACACACTGACTGTCACATTGGCACGGACAGGAAGACAGATGTCGATGTGGTTGATGCTCCAGTTACAACAATAGAGAGGCAATAATGAAGACTGTCTGAAAAATACCAGCAGAAATCCCTTGTAATGGCCAAACTAACATAAAACTCATGATACATAAGTAAAATAAGAAGGCCCCGATAAGGAAAGGAAGCATTTTCTCACTCAGTACAAACAACCATCAACTTGCGGTTATCAGTGTTGAGCTGGCATATCAGCTTAGCTCTGTGGTAAAGCTCACACACCATGGGACTGGCCTGGATTGGCCAATCCCTAATAATCCCTTCTTACTGTTAGGTGGACAAGGTGCCAAGGGGGCCCTGTGCAAGGCTGGCATGAGGTGTTAGCAGGGTGAGTCAGCTGCTACCAGCATTACTGTAATTAAATTAGTGTATGTTTGGTCGGCACAACAGAGGAGGGGAAGGCTTGTATTGCAGCACAATAACGTCATAATCTTTCTTGTGAGTTTAAACTCTTCTTCTTAGCAGCATGCAAAGGCATTCTTACTTTACTTTACTACTGGCTGTATATTGTTTGATTACAACATCACTTTTGAGGGATTACAAGCATGGTTAACATAAACACATGAGGATTTCCACTGCACATTGCGTGCTACTGGGTCAGGTCTGATGTACAATCTGCTGTGTTGCCTTACAGTGCTAAGGAGCAACAATACAACTTAAATTGTACGGTGGATTGAATAAAGACCCAACATCTTTACTCCTGTCATGAAGAGAGGAGGATGGAAAGGCAGCACACTAATTTTCATGAGAGCCAACAGGATTTATGGCTTTAATTTTGAGGCGCTCAACCATTAGCAATATCACTGGTGTGAGAGTGAAGCTACCAATTGTCTTGGCTACCAAGTTATATTACACTTAGCTTTCAATTTAAGTTGCTCTATTGAATAAATATATCAACAACTTAAAAAAACAAGATGACCTGTTATAGCAGAGCTTGTAATGACAAAGTCATGAGAATTATCATCAACTCAGTAGTTCCCCTTAGTTTTGTGTATTTTTTTATATAGCTTCAGCTCATTGTTGCAATTGTATTGTTTTGGTTGAGTCTCGTGCTCTCATCAGCTTCCAGCAGAGGGAAGTTGTTTTTAGTCTCAAAGCTTGATAAACTAACCTGGAGTGAGAACTTTGACCCAACGGGTCCTGATGGGCTCAGGTCTGGTATACACACTATACACATTTTTTTTAATGGTATTTGGGTTCTGGGCTCTCTACTTGATTTTTTACACTGTATACGCCTGTAATCAAGGAGAACAGCAGACTCTGGCTGGGGTTGGACACAAAAAACTGAATGCCTGTCAGGTTAGGGTCAGACTCTGTTAGTTTAGTCCTGGGTTTGGACAGAAAATTGAGGCCCCAGCCCCATTCTAAACCAATTACTGCTCAGCACCAAACTAGAAAGAAATGATTGTGAAGCATTCAGCAGCTAAAGAGCTCAATATTTCCCTAAAGGTTTAGTGTGTAAGATTTAGGTGAAAGGGATCTCTTGAATATAATATATTCCTTGTGATGTAATCATCTCAATTGTACAAATTGTTGTTTTCTTTACCCTAGAATGGGCCCTTTACATTTAAATACATTATATTAACATTGGGAGTGGGTTCTCTCTACAGAGGTTTTTTACAGTGTCCAAACTGGACAAACTAAACACCTTTTGAGTTTTTCCACAGGTTCTCTTTTATGTTTGGAAGGGTGAGGTGAGGGGTATTCAGCTGCAACATGCAACTTCATCATTAGATCTCACTAAACTCGACACACTGTACCTTTAAATAATTGGTGGAGACCAAAACAGAGCCAAAAGGAGTGTGAATATTTGATGTACAGGCACAAGTTTGACCATTTAATGATGCCGACTCAGTGTTAATGCTACCTTCTCTGTGGAATTTGTAAATAGGAATGTTTTTGTGAATTTGTGCATGATATACAAGTGGATAATGTGTTAGATGTGTGTAGGTGGCTTGAGTCTATTGGCGGAGGTATTGTAATTGTGAGTTAAAACCATCTTTACCTTTGTCTAAGTCAGTGAGCAAGGTTAACTATTGGATCTCCATATGCAGCAATTTGTTGAGTTGTTTGCTCAAGCAATGATCATCAGTTAAGGTTGTAAGGAGGAAAAAAGAAAATTGAAACTCATACAGGCTAAGTTCTCTACAGTTGAAAGATAAAGCATCAAAATGCGAGGAAAGCAATGAAAACAGTGAAATGGAAAGACTGAAAAGAAATTGAAGGTGAGAATGAAGACGGTGGGCTGAGGAGGATGACGGACAGTTGCGGAGACAGGGTTGTTAGTTTATGTAGGCTGTGGGCTGAGTCAACTGGAAAATTTTGATCACTCTAATTTACTATATCCAGTGTTGCTTCTCTCCCTGTCCAGCACTTTTATCAAGCCCTGTGAGCCCGTATTGATTTTTTTATTTTCTGCCCAGGATAAGAAGACAGAGAGTTAGGGAGCTCTGGTGAATGGAGAACTTTCCTCAGATTGCTGCTATTCTCCAGCTTATTGCATCCTGTCGTTTGTAGTTTCAGATGATGTCCAGTACGGCACGGCTGCTCCAGCCAATAAACAAGGTGACTAACAATGGAAGAGGGCCAGGAATGAAGAGAGGGAGACAGGCTAACCACCACACCACACGCAGATAGAAACAAGGCAGGAAAAAAGGACGCGCTATGGCCAGAAGTTGCCTTTACCTTTTAACCGTTGCGTTGAAAGATACTGTTTTGAAAAAGTATGCACCTAAGTGTGTGATGATCGCTGTTATTTTTACTTGTTTGTATTTAATAATTATGTTATTTTCTTCAAATTGTTGTCAGGATCCTGAGGGATATAGAGGAGGATAAACAATTCTGGACCTGCTTTTTATTTGTGGGATGAAATTTATAATTAATGATCCTATTCAGTATTATTTGAAAATGATGGGAAAATATGCTGTGTAATATATGTACATTGTTCTTTACTAATAACAGCTTTTTGTCTTTGAACAGTGGAGCAGAGTATGATGTGTCATGTGCTTCTTTCTCTGTCCCACAATGTGCTTTCATAGAGTCGCACTATTAGAATTTAAATCCAGGACTGAAGGCAAGAATACTATTTAACATTTTTGTATGTTCTTGTCAATGGTTCATGTCTGTCTCCCAGAGCAAAATTAATTATCACCTTTGCCCCACAGAAAATGCAATTAAAAGGTAATGTTTTTTTTTTCCCTCCAAAATGAAACGTGACAATGATTTTGTCCCCAATTCATTGCTTCTTTTTTGATAATGTGTGCATCAGACAAATTGTTATAACAATTCCCTAAAATCGTAATTTTTTCGTCTATTTTTTTTGTAGCTGTGTATTTGCATTTCAGAACGTTAAGATGAGAGGGTGTGTGTGCGTGTATGTGTGTGTGTTTGTGTGAGAGAGGGAGAAAGAGAAAGAGAGGGGGGGGTTCAAGGGGTGGGAGGAAGAGAGAGATTAGTGACAGTCTGATAAAAGATGTCTACAAAACCCTAATTAAAATTGAATACCCCTGCAAATGCAAAGCAACATGCAATCTCCAGGTATTTCATTTGGAGCAACTATCTTAGTGTGAGGCAGTTTTTTTATGTCTTTCTTCATTGCACGCAAATAGCTATCCACGCTCTCGTTTTATTTTTCACACTTCCACATCTGCCGCCGTCTTTGTCAAACCTCACAAGTTTGCCCTTCTCTCCCTCCCTTGATGTCAGACACAATGACAAAATAAAATCAAACTGAGTAACCCCGCAGTGTGTTTCTCTCTGTTCTTTTTTTCTCTCCCTCAAAACACTTCCAAGGTTCAGTTCATTAAACTGCTGAAAAAATAATTAGGGCTTCTAATGCAATAGTGAGCTCAGCGTCAAGCTCTTGTGTTTTGATAACACAATTACGCTCAACATACGAGAACAAGCTTCACTTTGTTTCTTAACAAACACTGACACTTCAACATCGGTTTCATTACTGTATCTAATAACATTTTCTTTGTAGAAATGCATTGATAAATCTACATCTAAAGTATTGCTTGAAAGATAACTACGTAAAACATTTTATTTTATATTATTGGGATCCTCCTTTTTCTTGTTGTCATTCCTCGAGACAGATCTTGACCCAAATAACACATGTTCACAATTTCTAATTGCTGCCGTCGTCTTCTGGTTACATCTTTTAAAGTGGGGCACGTCCTCTGTCCTTCAACTGTCTCACGCAATTTTGTGAGGAAAACGAGAAGAGTGATTGCTCTGTACAGTGGAAAACCGTGTTTGAGATCTGACCTGTGTGTTGTGGCTGGAGTGGCACTTTCACTTCCTACTGTCTGGTCTCAGACTAGCAGCCATGTGATCTCACTTTATCTACATCTCTCTCTCTCACTCTCACACACACACACACACACACACACACACACACACACACACACACACACACACACACACACACACACACACACACACACACACTCACACACACGCACACACACACACGCTTGTCAGATTTAGCCACCAGTTTGTATGAATCAGTCAGAGTCATCCGTTGGTCTGCCAACTTACAGGACTTATATTTCTGTAACTATCTGATGTTCGCAATAATTTTTTTGTATAAAGATGCGTTTTCTCCTGCTCTAGAGAGATTTTCTTTAAATTATTTTAAAATATATTTTAAACATTTTGCCATGTTTTTTTCAAGAGAGGTCTGATACACTCCTGGTAGTGCACTTCAGGCATCAACAATATAGACGACTAGAGTCCTTCAATGAGGCGCTGGAGGGGGACACTAACACACAAGCATGTGCCAAAAATACATGACAAAATACATTGAATATAAATAGAAAATTAAAAAAAGAATAAATAAGGATATATAAAAGAATTAAAAATAAATACTTCTATCAACAAAGGAAGCTCAAATGTAACAGAATATCAAATCTAAAAAAATAACAGTGCAGGTCTCAAATCCATGCTGAATTTGATCATATATATAAATACTGAATATTAGATTAAAAAAAAGAAAAAACAAAGACAAAAAATTCCACTAGTGGTGAAAAGAAGGGGGAAAAAGGAGGAAAAAAAGAAAAGGCATATTTTGAACCTTACACACAGAAGCTACCACCTATAATCATTTTTTACTTGGCTGCCTGCAGAAAGAGGAAATTGCTCTGGCTTAAGCTGGCGTTTAGTCATAAGAATATGGTCAATTTGGTACCCTGCCAAAGCCTTGCCCCTGAGTCACTTTACTGTATGTATTTTTTGTCAACCCTTCCCAGAACACCAGTTGAATCATACAGCAAAACAAATAATCCCCAGAGCGCCGAGAGTTAAAGTTGGTGAGCAATGAACATGTGTCTCGAGCATGTGTTTGCGTCGCTTCAACAATACAGAGATGCCTTATTTTTGACCTCCTCGTTTTCCATCTAGAAGGTAAAAACTTTTCAGATGATATCTCTTCATGTTAACCATTGATTCCTGTCATCAGGGCGTCTAATAACGAGGACCTTGCCTGGGCAATTTTGCCATATCTGCGAGGAGTGACAGGCCCATGTGTTAAAGACATGTTTACTTCACCGTGGGATCAATAAATGCTGTGTGCCAGCATGAGAAAGTACAGGCCCTCACAAGTGTTATCGATGCCTAATGTATCACATTATGAAATATACCTAGAAGGAATCTGCCCACAAGATTAAGGACTCCTCATAGATCAATGAAGAGTATGAGCATTAATATAGTGCTGCTCCTCTCCCCCTCTGGACACCCCAGGTTATCTTTGCTCTCGGGCTGAACACTGATGCACATGGACGTGCTTTCGTGTGAACTGGGGGAATTAGATTTGCCTGTTGGTGTTACAATCCAATATCTATCATTGAAAGGATTCTTTTCACTCCTATAGCCAAAGGTCTCATTTTCGGGGCGCCACGGCGATGAAAATTGCATTTCTTTTTGGGCTTTTAAACTTATTAACATGTTAGGAAAACCTACTCATGGTGGCAACAGTGTGTGTGCATGTGTCTGTGTGTGTGTGTGTGTCTGTGTGTGACAGCAATCTTGACCTTGAGAGCCAGAGTAGAAAAGGCTGCGTGTGGCTGCTTCCCGTTGTCAGGAAATATTCTTTCTTCGAGCGATTTCGTTTAAGGCCGCGCTGTCGTCTTCATTCAGCGCTTCATGTTAACCCTTCCTTGAGCTTGCTTAGCCCCAAACTGCACGACACACCTCTGTTTTTACTGCTTTCCCGTATATTCATCTCAAAGTTGCTCCACATAAACATGATGCTCGTATGCCTGGTAATTACTCTGACCACATCCAGTTGACCTCATGTGTAAAATGATCTCATAAACCTCATTTCCCACGATGCACGTCAGAACCTATATGAGCTTCTCATCTGCATATATCCCCACTGTGGAGGAAAACAGAGGCGTGTTGTCGTCCAGCTGACCCCTTGAAGTGGCCAGACGAAGGGCGGGGGAGGAGGAGGAGGGGTGAAGGTTGCAAAGGAAACTTGGGCCAAGGTCAAGAAAGCTAATTTGTTTCCTGTGTCCCCCTGCTGTCCCTGAGAGGCCGACCACACACTGCCCATACAAGAGGGGCTTTAATGTGGTGTGGGGTGCATAGCATGGGGTTGAGCTCATCAGCTACTGGTTTCTGTTTCACGTAGGAAGCAAAAAATCTCTCTGTTATTGTTTCTAACTATCTTCTTACAAAGGCAAGAAAACAAATTTGTAAAAATATAATAGTACAGATGGGTAAGACACTGTTGTGACTTATCAGGACAACTTGAAGCTGCATAAGTATAGGCTTTATTGTTTTTGTCTTTAAGGTTATACATTTAATACAATGCACTGCATATCAATATGAAAAACTTGACCCAGTGCTAGAAAAATATTTAAAACATGTGGCTGTGATTTCATCAGATTTATGCAACAGTGACCAAAATCCTAGGTTTTCCAGGTTCTGATTTGAATCCTGATTGGTTCCAGAGCCAGAACATTACACCTGGTCACTGAACCATGTCATTTCTGTCTGTGTAGTTTCAACCAAACCAATTAAATGCAGGCTATAGGCTGTCCATCCTGAACAGTTAAGAACAGCTCTGCATCTTTGACAGATACGACACAACAGAGACCCCAAAACATGTCAGACGCAAATTAGGACCAAACACAGACCCGAGACCAAGTTGCAACAACAATACAGAGGCATTTGTGTGAGTAATAATCCAGGGGAAAGTTTTTTGGCGCATCATCAATGACTGGATAGTGGAACTCGAGTTAAGGGCAAAGTGTCTTTTTACAAAATCACAGCAGTATATTTACACTCTGCTCATGCTAATCAATCATCCCATGAACAAAAAGACTTTTCCAAATGATGCTTGTTGATTTAAAAAAAAAAGGCTTCTATTAAGAAGATAAATTATATTGTACTATTCTCCAAATCAGTGTAGGGTGGTAACTTTATGATGTGAATAAATTAATGTCAGAAATAAATGTGGATTTTGAATGGTTAGCAAATCAACAGATCTTTATACAGCTTGTCTTTATACAACACATTTATTAATGGCTTAGCAGTACTGCTTGGACTACTTGGTAACACTGAATTCACTTTAAAAAAAACACTCTCACTCTATGCTGATGATCTGGTGTTGTTGTCTTCCAAGTATCAAGGACTAGAGCAGCACCTGGTCCTCCTGGACAAGTGCTGTCCACACTGTGCCCGAACACAAACATTAACAAATCTTAAATCGAGATCTTCCCAGAGAAGAGCAGATCTCAGTAAACCTAATATCAACTCAAATGATCTAATAAGATTAGCCGGGGCTCTAAATCACAGGCTCGGGTAAATCTGGTCTGGAAGTGAAAACACTGAAACAAAAAGCAATAAGAAAACGGTAAAGATAGAAGAAACAAACTTGCCAACTATATTTTAAATAGGAAATTTTGAATACAACCATAGGACACACAAAGAGCAAAGGAGTTTGGGGTGACTGCATGACAGTAAAGTAAAGACGGACACAAACTTCCCATTAAAATGCCACAACTTCAACATTATCAGATTGAAATTCTCGTAAACATTTGATTTGTTAAGCCCAAACTTTACAGAGCAGGATGAAATACAGCAAATGTCTGTATATATATATATATATATATATTTCCTTTAATTAAATTAAAACATTGACATTCCTGTCGAATTAAATTAGAAAGAAAAAAAAGGGCAAGGACAAAACAAAAGAGAGAAATATATAAAATAAATACAATTTTGAGACAAAGTAATTGTGTTGATCACTGACAGTAACACACTGATTCAAAAAACATATTTTCATAGTTTTTATTAAGTATTATCAGCAGAATGTTCCTCTGACAGTAAAATTATTCATTATGAAAAACAGCCCCTGCCAGGTTTTACATTATTTATATCAAAATATGAGATTATATTTTACTAAAGAATTAATATGTAAGCAAATGAGTCAATGTAAAATCTTGTATTCACAACCAACTATAAATTTAACTCATAAATATTGTGAGAACAGTAAGATAAATACATTTTTTAACCCAAAATAACAAGAGGTGTGTTAAAAGCACTAAATAGGAGAAAAGTACAAACACTGTAAAAAACTATTAATAAGTATAAGTAAACACATTTGAGCAAATGTACTAAATTTATTGTACATTCCCTCCTTATAAATCACTAACTAAATGCTGTCTTTTCAAACCTATTATCAAAGCAACTCTTACTTTCATTTTACCAGAATGGGAATAATACAAATGTGTTAAAGTCATTTTTTTAACAGACTCACAATAGTTTTACATGATATTATGCATGAAACATAAGGTGCGTGTGTGTGTACATGTGCACATTCAAATATTAACTGTTTCCAAAGCAGGTTTGACTTTCATTGACTGTCAACACATATTTTAGTTCTGTGATATCATAAAAGTGTCATTTTCATGATATGTTGTTGATATTAAAGGCGGCCACCACCTCCCGTCCGTCAAACACTCACTGGAGCACACGACAGGAAACGCTGTTCTGGCAGCGCAGCTTCGGCTCCTTTTAACGGGCAAAGTCAAAGAGGAAATGAATGTATTTGCCACCTCAAGGGCACACATGGTACCTCTGTGGAACCTGTAAAGCAGTGGTTAATCACTGTCTGCATAAAGATGCAGCCTTCAGAAGGGGAAAAAATCCACCAGCAACGTAGAGAAAGAGTTTAAATTACCGAGCTCTCCAGTTCGACAAAGGCCAGACCCTGTAATTCAGTGTCGTCAGTTTGTGTATGTTTGGGAAATAAACATTTATTTGTGTATGAGAAGTTTAACGTTGGTACAAGTGAAATTTTGTACTATTTGGGCCTGAGCTTTAAAAATAGCTTACATATAATCAGAGAAGTTTGCCAAGTTTGTGATGGATGAATATATAGATTAATGGACTCAAAGTTACAAAAGAGATCCGTTTTTTTCTTTTTTAATTAGCACCTGTGAGCTGTTTCCCATTAACACTGTGCACATTAAAAATCCCTCTGCTTTTTCTAATTAAGTAAAGTGGAAACAGATTAGATGGCTTCTTTGAACAAAGGTCAGTGGCTGCACTCCTCTGTTTGTTTGTTTGGCCGGCACCAGGAGAGAGTCTGCCACTTCTTCCCAGAATGTCACTTCACAATCACTGTTTGTTTTACGGAACAGCCTTTTCCCTACCCTTCGTCTCCATCGCCTCTCAATCTTTTTTTTTTTTTTCGCACAATATGATCAATAGATAGAGACGTGCCTCTCACTACTGTCAGCTTTGTCAGTTTCCCTCCCCCGTCTATGAAAGCATAAGTATGTCCTGCTCCACAGGTGGGGAGCAGCAAAAAGAGAAGATGATGTGATATAGATTTTCTGCTGATATGATTATGAAGCGCGAGGAATGTCAGATTAAAGCTGGACTGATGAAAGATACGCATCAATCAGCCACGTCTCCTGAGAGGCTGCGAAAGCATGACATGGTTGTCAAGAAGGAGGAATATTGTGACTCATCCCTCACTAATCTCCCTTTCCTGGACAATTGATCAGACTTTCATATCCATTAGCCTGGCTTTCAGAGGTGCTGTAATGAAGGGGCAGACTAAAGACATACTTTGAGACCGAACTTATCTCTCAGACAGAGCTGATGTGATTCACACAGGTATCCTGAACCTCCTATTGTGGAGTCTGGAGGCCTCCTTGAATCCCAGGCAACACAAAGAATTGTTTATTTACACTGTAATTTATTTCACTGCAAAGTGCTTCACTATTATCTCAGTGTAGAGGACTAAAGCTTGTGCTTCTATCATGGGGAGGCCATGATATGAACTTGTCTGAGATAAGAAGCAAATTATTCCCCATTTCCATCTGCAAAGATTTCGCTGTGTAGACATTTTATGCATTCATGAGTAAGTAAAGATAGATTCCACAGGAAATCATTGAATATAGTGACATTTTAGTTATTATTTTAGGATGCAGAGAATATGTTTCCTTCCTTCACATAATTCTTTCATTGTAAGCTGCAGGTAGATTGCAGTTGTATTTGTTCAGCTAATACATGGTTAACTAGAAATACTACTAAAGTATAATGATTTAATCTTTGAGTCCAAGTGATAACTGATCAAATTTGAAAAAATACCCTTAAGACAGATTTTAATTTCATGTCCAAGAAGCCAGAAACATGTTTTGAGAGGCCACCATGATATTGACCTTTGGAAACACAACTGTAATCAGTTAATCTGTGAGTGTCAATTTGAAAGGATTCTCTCTCTTCTTAATTTGTAGGTCGCATTGATGTTTGTGCAAGATGTAAAGAAATTCCTTTTCCTGATTCCTGATCACGTTCATGTGAACATGAGGTCACCATGACCTTGGACTTTGACCTTCATCCACCAAAATCAAATCTGTTCATCCTTGAATCTAAGTGAACATTTGCACTAAATTAGAAGAAATTCCCTGAAGGTGTTCTTGAATGATTGTGTTCACAAGGGAAAATGTGCTTTGTGAGGGGAGTTACCGTAACCTTCACTCTTGACCTTTGGCAACCAAAATCAAATTATCTCATCCTTAAGTTTGACTGAACAATTGTCCATAATTTGACAAATTTCTCCCAAAGTGTTATTGAGATATCCTGATCATAAGAATGGGAAGGGTAGACAGACAACCCAAAAACCTAATGTCACCGTCCACTGGCTGCTGCTGCCAGTGCAGAGGCAGACGTTTCTTTGACTTGGCATCATGCAAGCTTGTCTGACCAGTGCTGTTTCAGAAACAGGAAACCACATATCTAGATTTATTGTACTTTTTAAATTTGGATGAGCAGCAGTTCTCAACCTTGGGAATTGGGCACCAGCCAGAGATCGCAAGATAAATCTGGGGTAGCCTAAACCTTTCCATTGAATTTCTGGTTAATGTTATCTTCCAAAATAGCATTAATTATTCAAGTTGTGATCACACAATCACTCAAGGTAATTGTAATGGTTTTCCTCTTGCATCCTCTAATCTATATATTATTATAGTGTTTTATCTGACTTTTTTATATTAAGCTCTTTTCACTTTATTTTGTGAAAAAATGTATTATAACACTTATTGCATTGCTAACCTGACCGGTACTTCTTGTCCAAAACTTTTCATTGTACTGCTGACCCTGTGTTAACTTACATATGACAAATAAAACTGAACTGAACTTAAAACTTGAACAGATACAATGAAAATATGATGAAAACAATGTTGTGAAAAAACCTGATGAGAAGAATGATTTTATATAGTTATTTGTCCTTTTGAGCCTGTTGAGATTTTATTTTGGCATTAAACACTGCATAAACAGAACATGTATACCACATGGGCATACACGCTCCAAAAGTCAAACTTGGACTAAACATAAAGGCCTGTAGTATGACCACAGCCTGCGTCACGTTCCAACACACAGAAATCATCACTAACTCAGACATTTCCTGAACAATAAGCAGTCGACACTCACATACCCCACTCCACTCCAGCTTTTAAAAAACGTGATTCATCTCAGTGGGATTCTTATTGGTACCCTGTGGTATGATTATCACCAACACATTCCCTCAGGCTGAATGCCCTCCACAACACCTTTGTTTAAAAAAAAAAAAAATCTGAGTTACGCATGAGAAGAAGCTGACAAAGCGAGCCAGACGGGAAGAAGAGAACGACAGAATTTAATAAAGTTCAACAAGGCAGAAAGGATTGCACAAGCAGTGAATAGCGATTCTGCTTTTTTCTCCTTCTTTACAACTTCTGCCTACTTAAACACTTTTACACCCCGTTCTTTTCTCTGTGTCTGCATTCACTGAGAGAGGAATAGCCGGACACAGAGGGAGACCCTCATTCCGTTTTTATTTGAATGTTGACCAAGGATGGCCACCATCTGTGCAAACTGTCTGACTCTATGACTGCTGCATCTCCAGCCATAAATATCAGATGGAGCTTTGCCTCTCAGATCGCACTTTATCCTCTCCGCTCTTTTTTTTGTGCCACTATTGGGCTTTTATCACTGTTCTCTTAAATTTAACACGAACAGAAGCACTTCATCGTTTTCAGCAAACAGTGGTTTTTGTCTAACATCATGTCATACCCTTATGTTCCTGTTTGGCTGTGGCATCTGGTGCTTTTGTTTTTCTTATTCCTTGTCATAAAGAAAACCTCCTCTGTGTCTCCAATGAACCCACGCCACACTTATCTCTCGCTGGGAACTTCTCTTCCCCCTGGTCAGTGAGAAGCCATCCACTAAGCTCAGACACACGAGGGGAGTGGTGGAAACAGGGTGGATGACATTGTTTTCAGTGATATGGATGTACGGCTTCAAGACAAAAGGGTTGGTTGAATGTTGTCGTGTCAATAAGCCATCAGTCGCGCTGCTAACAATAAGTTAATGATTCCCCAGCAGTAATACATTTATGAATAGAGAAGTGTCTTCTTCAGCCCAGCGGGTGTGCCCATTAAAACGGAGCATGAACAAAATAATTGTGATTTGCAGATAAAATCCACTTTAGAATGGGATTCCGACTGAGGAATTGTTGAAAGAGGTGTAATTTTCCACTAAAACGTGACACACAATCACAGGAGCCCTGCTAATAAACTTGTGTGTGTGTGTGTGTGTGTTTTGGAGTCTGCGTCTTTGTACTATATAAAAAATGGATGATAAAACATACTTCGTGTGGTGCAATTTCTTTGTTTAAAGCAAAATCCTGTGAATAGGGTCTTAAATAACCTTCTTCATTCTTAGTTCTTAGCTGATAAACAACACTGATTCAACTAATAGTAGACATAAGTACTTTTGCTTTTCTAAATATTCTTAAGAAAGAAAAACAACATCCTCTGCTTTGTGTTTCAAGTTTCTAACAAACAGTAGTTTAAATGGAACACATTTAAAAATGTATAACTGGAGATTTAACATGTAATTGCAGTAGGTCCGGCAAAAGTCACACCTGCAACAGTATTACCATTAAACAAAGGTGTTGGCAGAGGGATATATATGTAACACAGCAATTATACTTTTGGAATTATAAAATACAGCCTCAGCAGAACTTTCTTTGAAAATGCCACAACAAACAGTTTGAAGAAAGGCACCATGTGCTTTGACACCCAGTCATCACCCTAGTGGCAGAACTGATTTTGACGGGAGCAAAGAACTGCGTTGTGAGACATTGTTAGCTGCATCGCCCACTTTAGTAGGAGGGCGGGGTGTCTGGAAGTGACACCTAAACAATGGACTTTAACAATGGAGACCACAGTTTTTTTTCTTTTTCAAACTGATCAGTTTTTCATATCACAGTGACCACAATTGATTTCTAACCTTAACCATGTTTTTATTATTGTAACCATGGTGGCAAAGATATTCAATCCTTAACTAAATAGTTATTTAAACCCTCACTGTGATCCTTGCTTAAACCTAACCCAGTTCTATTTGCACCTAAATCTCACCAAACCTTTATTTTTTTTTTTTTCAAAAGGGATTATTAGGAGATTTCAAGAATAAAGTCGTGATTTTAAGAAAATAAGGCGTAATATGACAACCATCAAGTAGTAATTTTTGGCCATGTTCCATGTTAAATGGGGAACATAAAAAGATCAGCCTTTCACCTTCATTAAAATCATTATCATAAGATAGAGAGAGGAGGTGGAACTGTTTATTCTCGCAATATTATGACCTTTTTTTCACATAATATTACAACTTTATTCTCAATTACTCCAAATCTTTTTTTTCCAATATGACCCTAATACGCCATTGAAATGTATGGCATATTTCTTGGTTACATTAGGGGATTTGTTCAGGGAATGTCACTATGAATTGTTCAGGGACTAATGTCCAATATGGTCATAGGTTGGAGAACTTGGGACATAGAAATATCCTCTATGACAAGGGGTCATATATTCCTATTATTAAATGGTACACAAGTAAACAATAGGTTTTCGGTCCCTCCACAGTACAGAAACCATTCTTCTGAAAGTCTGCATTGATGAAGATGCTGGTAAATCCTCCATCTTGGTTATTTTCTCAGTGCTGCTTTCGATACTGTAGACCACCACATACTCATCGACAGACTGGAGAACTGGGTAGGAATCACCCACATGTCCTTTAACTGGTTCAGGTCATACTTTTCCAAACAAAGTTTCTTAGTGACTATGGCCGGCTCAGTCTCATCCCCCTTAAACGTGCCGTATGGTGTCCCGCAGGGTTCAATACTAGGTCCCATTCTATTTTCCATCTATATGCTCCCCTTTGGCAACATCATCCGCAAGTACTATGTCCACTTTCACTGCTATGATGATGACACACAGCTATACATTCCAATAAGTCCTGATGACCAATCAAATATTGCAACTCTCCAAAAAAACACTGGATGGCACATAGCTTTCTCCAACTAAACCTCTCAAAATACAATGTAATTGTCTTTGGTCCCATCTCCAGCATGGATAATATCACGGCAAACCTCGGTGAACTAGCACCATTTACCAAGTCCTCAGCCAGAAGTCTAGGTGTGGTCTTTGACCAAAACCTGAGCTTCGAACCCCACATTAATAAAGTTGTGCAATCATGTTTTTATCATTCAAGAAACTCACGCCCTCACTTCCTCTTGTCTTTGAGTACTCAGAACTCAATCCACCATCTACAGTTAGTCCAGAATGCTGCCGCTCAGGTTTTTACACAATCCCCAAAAAATTACCATATCACCCCTGTTTTAGGATTGATTGTAAAATAGTTTTAATTACTTTTAAAGCCAGACATGGGCTGGCCCCTCCCTATACTTCAGACCTATTATCTCCCTACGATTAAGCCAAATTCCAATTCCTCTGAAGACACATCTTTTTGTCACTGAAGTTTCCACTCTAGTAAAGAGATGGAAAATAGCTTTAATAAAACAGGATCTGTGTGCAGAGATGAGGACAATGCATACATTTCATATTTTAAAATTAGTTTTACACACTTTTTCATTGTTTAAGTAAATTACATATTCTTACCCTTCTCCTGTCACAGTTTAATGTGATGTAGAACAACCAGATGTTTATCACAGTGCACTTCAGAATATAATGAATATAATTATTTTTCATTCCTGTATACAATTATATATTTATAATATAATTATTTTTATTGATGGCTGTCTACTCTAACATGCTTCTATGAGTTTATTCCTCTTTGCCTCCTTGAGTGTGTGTGTGTCTGTGTCTCTAGACAGGACAGAAAATCAGATTCAGCCTTTTGACTAAACATTGTCTGGTAGCCTCTGCATTATACGAAACAGCAAGAAGTGCCTGTAGCTTCAGATCCAATCCGCTCACTGTAAATCCACAGAGAAAACAGCAGGGAACCTACGGGGAGTGTTAACATACAAATATAAATTGGAGCTATGGTGTATCTCGGAGCCCAATATATGTCACTGCAGTGCTGATGGTATGTTGGTATTATACCGATGATATTATTTTAGGGACCTGATCTTGTTTTTCTTGGATACTTTGGATTGTCAATAAGCTTGTGTAAGTCAAACTGATCTAATCAAAAAAACAAAGTTGCTGTCATTGATAAATGCACAAACTTTTTTGCCTCTCAGTCGGGGTCCTGGTCTTCGGAATGGGAACATAGCCACACTTTGGTGCTTTGGCCAAGTAATAAAACGTCTAGACACCAACTAACATGAATTTCCCTGAAGAATTAGTGTCATCAGTGTGAGAGCCCTGCCGTGTACTCTGGGGTGCAGTTTGAAATACTGTCTGCTAAATCAATGCTCACCTCTCCACTCTTCCTTTAATTGAACTTTGCGGCCTCCTGTCAAGACCTTTTGTCTGAGAGAACAGTCAAGTCCTTAGCTGTAATGAAGGTTAATCAAACTTTTTCAAACTACTTTCTGTCACAACAAATTCCTTCCTGTTAAACTGTGTTAAACCTGTTAATGCTGGAATCCACAGCATTTCTCTTTTTTTATAGGCATTTGTTTGCTGAAAAAACATTAATTACTCATAAATGCATTTTTTACTTCTACAGCTCTTTTGTCTAATGAAGTTTCCAAAGAAACGTGTAGATTTTGCACTAAATTCTCGAGTTTAAAGATTGATCGTCAATTGAATGTGTTGTACCCAGTCTACAGAATTATGTCGGTACAGCACAAAACAAACAGCATTTACATCCACTTGTGACTGTGCTGACTAATTACTTGAGGAGAATGTTGATGCCTTGTAAATAGAAAGTACTCAAACTGAACACCGGCTCCCTAAAGAAGGAACAACCAAAGGTATGTAAAGTGGTTTAGAAATGGCACTTTTTTTATTTTCTTTTTTCTCTCTCATCGTTTTATTTTCAAGAATTGCCACTTCAATGCAAAATGTCTCCATCCATCATGTTGGCTGCATTTCCACAGCAGCGTTATTGACACAGTAAATTAAAGGAGGCTCACATCAGGTAGCTGACAGATCTGAGGCATCGACAGCAAACTTATAATCGCACCTCAATCGTAGTGGGTGAGTTTCTCTCTTTTTTTTTACGTCCATACTTCTCATTTACGTCTGCCTCTATGCTCAGTAATTTCCGTCACCATTCTATTTTATATACATCTAAAAAAAAGGATGTCCTTCTTTATTGTGAGCCTATAAAATCCTCCTATTTACCTGAACGCTTGCATTTGTTGGGGATATATATTCGATTTTATTGGGTACATTTTTCTGAATTCATTTCGAGATGTTTTAGGATCTAATTTTGTGAAGCATGATTATTGCAATTAGTTTTTTCAGGAAACATTTTTTATTGACGTGTATTTATTTTCTTTCTCTATCTTGTGCCCCATTTCCTCAAGATAAGTTTTGTGAGAAACAATGACACTTTATTGAGGCCTTTGGCATAATCCAGGAAAGTAAAAAGTGTCTTATTTCACTTTATAACCTCAGCTCAGTTTGGCCATGTGAAGGCATTTGTCTTGCCTGAGCCTTACTCTTATATGCATGCGATTTAAATCCTATACTGATGTCTTTCTCTTTTCAGTTGTGACTGTATATTTATGTACGACGGAGTATTTGAACCACTTAAAGGGGGAAAGAAAATCTGACATTTCGAGAAAAAAAAGTTGTTTAAAATTTAAAAAAACCCATAATACAATTGAAAAATGTGGTAATATAAAAAAAACAAGTCATAATATTACAAGAATTAAGTAATAATTTTAGGATTCAGGATCCAGGAGTGGAACATTGGTTCTCCTTGCTGGTTTTCTACAATTTATTTTCTCTCGCAATATTATGGCTTCCTTTTCTCATTAAATTCCAACCTAATTTGCATAATATTATTGGAAATCGTTCTGGAAATCTCAACATTGGTTTCCCTTCAATTTGGTCCATTTGGTCGTAATTATGCAAAGTCTTCTATTTCAATTATTCACTGGAAGATTTTGAAAAAAGTGTCTTAATAGCATCTAAGGAGAGGGATAAGAATCTGGTCTGTGTATGACGGAGGATTTAATGGATTTGAACGGACACTGTGAAGATATGTGTGACCAGTCTCAAGTTGTCCACACCCTAAAGACGTTGGCTCTTTATTATATAATGTGACAACATTTGCCTTCAGTAGATTATTGTTTAGTTGTTCTGCCTGAAACAAGAGCGCAGACATTTCTTTGAGACTTTGGCTGCTTTGAACTGAGGAGCTGCATCAGTCAGAGACTTGGAAAAATGCTTCTTTTATGTCAGCTCCTGGATCGTCTAAATGGCGTGGCAAACTGCCCTGGTTACCATGGCTCTGAGAGGGTTTGGGAAGCACATTAATCATGAGGATTTAGATCCTTTCTCTTTTTATTTTATTCTTCCCCCCACCTTTTTTCAAAAAGACACAGCCTCTCTCAGACAACCTTTATGAAGCTGATTTATGATGTTCAATATCTGTGCGTGTAGATCATGGGAAATGACTCTGAAAGGTAACGGTTTATGAGCGAGGGGACATACCGTCGGTGTCAGTGGACTTTATCTGCTGTTTTTTCAAAGTTTAGTTTGTGTTTCAGTAGAAAATATCAATGTTGTGACCGTGAAAAAGATATTTGAATCTGAAGTGGAGAAATGCTGGAAATTAAATCTCACAGCATATAAGGGATTATTGTACAAGTACATTGGTAGAATTCTGGCTATATTTTTTCATAATAAAAGGCTTATGCTGTGTCATGAGTGGATATTAATGTGTGAAAAGGGCTGCCATGCTGCAGGTTTTACAGCTTAATGAAGATTAAATGTCTTGGAAAAGCTTTGGCGTCAAAAGGTGTATTCATTTGCTACAATGGCCACATTTGGCACTCAACCAGCCCCTTGTTAATTGTGTAATCTGGAGCAAGTAGATGATGTCTGACGTGGCCACTCGCAGGCTTTTATTGAGTAAATAGAGCTCTTTGTGCCCACACATTTTACCTATGACAGACAGGCAGCTGATAAAAATGACATCATGCATAAAGAAGTATCGCTCTTGCTGTTGTGCTTCTTTTTCTGCAGTGATTTTTTCCCCTCTTTGGTCAGAGACAGCAGATTGATGACGCCGTGACAGAGTGACATTGCATTCTGGGAACCCAGGACTATAGCTATAAATCCATGGCGATTCAGCTTCACAATGGCCTACTGTCTCGCCATTAAAGGGTAGGAGGTTGTTAGTGCAACTCTACTGAGCATTATGCTTTCTTTGGGGAGAAAAAATGAAGACACCAGAGGAAAATAGATGGGATGGTAATGAATTATGAAAAACTAATAGGATGAAAAAAGAGGAAGAGGAGAGAGAGAAAAACTTGTTTGGTGAGTGGAAATTTCCCACGCTCTTTGGACATTAAAGCGCTATGATTCTTTTCAAGTAGATCTGTCAAATCAGAGCTGTATTAGAAAGCAAATAAAGCACGTGGACAAATAAACACTCCAAGTTTCTTATTGACCTTGGAGAACCAGCTGTGTTGTGAGTGCAGCAGCTCAACTTGGCTGTCTGCACCCTCACTCAATTCTACTGTGTGTGTGTGTGTGTGATGTGTGAATGAGTAGCAGAGAGTCCCTGAGATCACACGTACAGGACAATACAGTTACATACATAAATATCTGTTCAGACAATGTCTATCACGAAATGAGGTAAAACAGCGGTGATTGAGTTAATGGCCTAATACTGAAAGTATTGCAATATTTATATATTTGCAGTATTATATAGACAGGGTGTCAAAATGCTACGTTAAGTTGCTCCTAAGGCAAACGGAGCATTTCCTACTGCTGCAGCTTCACATTAAAAGCATTCAACTAGTAAAACATGAGTTTACTGTTATTACGACTTAGTCAGAAGAAATTGCATTAACTGCTATAATTCATCAAAAATGTGTCAGCAAATCCAGACATTCTTGGTGTTGTCTGACAAGCGGATTAGTTTGTAATATAGCAGTGAGTAATGGTACAGTCACACCTCCAACATCTCAGCGAGGCAACTCCTTCCACTGTGCCCTGCTGTTTGGAGACTCTCACCATGTGCAGCCTAAATTCAGATCACAGTTGCTCACAATATGATGGGAAAAGGCCAACTATTGCCTGACCTCTTTATCAAAGCCAAAGTTTCTTGTGCTGCCCACAGAATTCTTAGACCTGATGTATTAATCCAGATTATTACAGTGTCACTAAACCAACCAGGAGTGAAATCTTCAGAGACTGACACATGTGATGAGTCACTGTCAGTGAGAAGAATGCTGGATACTGTACTGAATGATATGTCAGGGTTCCTGCCAGTTTCAACAAGTTAGATTTGAGACTTTTTAAGCTCATAATAAATTAGATTTCATTTAGCATGATAGATAAGTAAGAATGTCCGAGTCCCAGAATCATGCACACTGCCCCATAATTGAAGATAAGGTGAAATAGCCTTGTGGAGAATAACCCTCTAAATGTTATAACCCTCTAAATGTTATCTCTCAAACTACAGCCAGAGACGTTGAGTGTACAGTATTAGTATTAAATTCTGACCAGGGTGTTTGTAGAAGATCAGTTAACAGATTCATGTTGGTCTCTTTTTTAGTTTTATTATAGCATGCTAATAATAATTATATCTACATAATTGAGAATGAACTACAACACACAGAACCATCACAATCTATGCATGCCACCGAAATATTTCTTGTAAAAAAATGTAAGCGTGACAGAAGTAGCATTAAACGAATGTTAACATAGTTAAGACCTTTAATATTTAATATTTTAATGGATTTTAGGCCTAAAATTCTGATTCTTACATTTACGTCTTTTTAAGACCAAGCAGAAACCCTGTATGTTTCCATATGTCCTTCTGCATATATATATATATATATATATATATATATTTTGAGTTTTGTGTGAAGAGGCTATTTAGGATGATATATTTTACAGGGTATTACACCACATTTATATGACACTGTAATACAAATGATATAGATTACGTCTGATTTAGTGTTGAAGCTGTAAATATTGATGGGTGTGATAATGAGTGGAAAGAAGCTGCTCTTCCATGAGGTTGTTTAATCATGAATTTAACATTATTCAAAATCAATATTAAAAGCTCACTTCAACCAAACTACAAAATATACCTCTGTAGTGCAGCTGGTTCCTGAGGGGTCGCGCAATAAATTGAAGGTCTTCAGTCATTTAACAGTAAAGTAGCAGAATAAAAAGAAAGAAACTAGAAAGGCATTCACATGCCTCAAGGCCCAATTGGCCTCCAATGAAACCACATTTTAATTCTCTAGAACTGAATCTTTATTTAGATCTGCATCAAATCTGAACACACTCATAGATATCAGTCCCTTTAACGTGTCTGATTTTTTTCATCAAGATCCAGGAATTATTCTCTGAGAAATGAGGGGAAATGTTGAAAACACCCTATCTCACAATGTTCAAGAACACATCTACCCTCTGCTTCAGATCTAAACCAGCATTTGTTGGCTTTGTTCCTCGGTGCACACTACATCCTTCAACTAGGTTTTGTGATAGTCCGTCCAATAGTTTATGCGTATTCTTGCTCGCAAAAAAACAAACAGGCTGAAAATAGGAGGTAAAAACAATTACTGTTATATTTTTTCCTTTTTAAGCGTCTGAAATAATTCAGATAATGATTGATTAGTTTTTATTCTAGCGAGCCCTAACTTACCTAAAGAATTATGAACTAATTATGATAAACATTGCTTAAGTTTCAAAAGCCTAAAGGGAAATAGAATTTTATTGATGATGCATACAGCACATCACAGAATTTAAAATAGTGTTTGGAGGTTTAACAAAGTAAACTGCTGATAGTGTGTGAAGCGACAGAGTGTCAATGTTTTTCCAATACTTTTATTCCCACAAAATTTCCATTCACCTCCCTTGTAGTGGGGTGGCAGCAGAAATAGCCTCTGCATATAAAACAAACTATAACTGTCTGAAAGGTTAAATATCCACAGATTGAAGTGAGAAACGATGTTGGTGTCCGTGTGTGTTGGTGTAATTTGGGTGAATCAATCCTTTAAATACAATGCCAGAGACTAAAGTAGTACTGTAAAAGCTGTAAACTCCACCTATGCTGATAGCTACCAAGCTTTTTTCCCTTCATGAATAAACGTGCACGATGACTGAGTGGAAAGTATTTCACTCCATTTGATCACCACCAAGACTCTTGGTGATTTTGGCTCAGTAATGGGAGCCATACCTCAACTTCACCAACATAGCCTCTCTCCTTCTTCCCTTCCCGACCTGCAGCCTGAGCTGGAGGCAGCTCCTCTGCATGTCCCACCCCCCCCCTCCTGTGTGATCAGGCCTGCAGCACTTGTCATCTCCCTGGTGGCAGCTTAGATTCTCCAATTTTTGCGTTAATTAATCAAAAATGATTTCTTTTCTCATTAGCCATGCAGTTGGTTTGCAATCTGCAAAATCGATGTTTTACAGATGTTTCCCTGGGTTTTGTTTTTTCGAGAAGGCGCTGATTTTTATTGGGTATAGATTTAAGAGGGTGCTGAGGGAACTCAGCCACACATAATCACACACACACACGCAGCCACAGACACACTAAATGCATACTACACGTAGACACATGCACAAATAAATACAGTGCACACACAAAACAGACACAAACACATAAACTTGGCACCTTCGAACTTACTTTCAGAACCTGGAGTCTTAGTGAGAGCGCTGCGTTGAGTGCGATCTGTTCATCTAACTGACGCGGACAGCGGCTCTGCTCTCTTTCTCCATCTTGGTTTGCCTATATCGAGGCGATCGGTGCCAAACCCAGGGGGTTGAGCCACACACACACTCTCTGGGTTGCACTCTTTAATCACGTAACAGCTTCTGGTTCTAGTTCCTGTTGGTTGTAAACAAATGTAATCTTGCATTTCCTGCAGTCTAGACATAACAACAAACCTGGCAGAACCAGTGAGGGGAGCGCATGCCGTTGCTACGGAGTGGCTGGCACAAGTCGCCAACAGACCAGGGTCTGAGGTGTAGTTGAATGAACAGTGACCAAGTGGAGGAGGGGTTCTTTAGTCTGATTTGAGCTTTGCATTAATATGACAGCTCATTGAGATAAGGTAAAAGTTAGGAATGTTTGATATTTTGCTGAAAATTATATTCTCCTGGGTGTCTTATTGTGTTAAATTTGCATTTCGGCCTTCCCCAAAGGAAAATTGTTTATTTTTTTCCATTTCATGTGAGTTTCTCTTCTTACGAATTCCTGTACACTTTTTTCACCCTGGTTTGTGCCCCCAATGCCATCTGCTGCACAGTTGTTCTGCTGTGTGTTGTTAATGGTTGTATGGGTGTGTGTGTGTGTGTGTGTGCTTCCTCTATTCACACTTGTGTACACCAGTCCCCCGCCCACCGTTCCGCTCAACTACACAAGAAAAAGAAGATGAAGCAGAGGAGCAAAGGAGCCCAAACAGAAATTATTATTGATTTAATCACATAATCAGCAGCAAACACTTCAGGCCAAGATAGCAAATCCATAATAGCCTCCCCACATAACCACCCTTACAAATTTACCATCAAAGCCCTCCGCGCACACACTGCAAACATCAGGAACACAGGGGTCACCTTCAGTCGCTGGCAAAATATTGACGTTCCTAAGGCTTCTATATGTTTTTGAGTTAAGCGTTATCAATCAGCGATAAGGGGTCTGATGACTCTAAAACATAACTTCTATGGCAGGGGGATTACTGCATCGCTTTTCTTGTCATAATCTAAACATATCTTTTTAGACAAAGGAAGTGGATGGTAAAATCAATGTTGTCAGAGGCAGACGTTTCCCTCTGTGACTGGTGCTGGGCCGTCTTCAGAGGAGATACAGGGACACTGCTCTCACCTTTGGGACGTTAAGCTCAGTGAAAGTGATTCTGTTCCTATTTCAAGAAGAAGAAGATATGTATATTATTATAACTCTGAAATGCTTTTGCTCTGTTAACAATGCAGTATAGAAAAATAATGTCAATAATAACTGGGTAATGTTGAAGGAATAAACTTTATAACTTACGCTAAAAACAAAAACCTTTGGGGTTTTTTTTGCCTTACAAACTTGTTATCTAAAAATGGTTGTTTGAGTCAATAAAACACACAATGAATGATATAGTGGAATCAACAGTCGGATCAGAAATCTCATAAAAGCCCAATATCAACTCAAATACTGAGTTGGCCGTTCTTTTCTGTTCAACACAATTGTCTAATTTCGCCCGGATATAACAATGTGTCCAATTCAGATTTGAACACTCCCTCAACATCCATCTCTCCAGCGATCTATCCATTCAGTTGCCTATCCTTGTCCATCTAGCCCGAGGCTATGGAAGCCTAATTGTTTACCAAAGGGTTGCGGCTCATTTGCTCCTGGAGATTGGGCCTAATTAACACTAACTTGTCTGAACACTGAGGAGCGCTGTCCACTCCACTTTAATCTAATCTGTACTCTTTCAAAAAATAATGAGATCATTTACACCTCATTAACAAGCAATGTAATGTCTAGGCATTAATCATAATGATTGCTTATCATTTCACTTTGCAATATTATCTCCTCTAATGAAACTGTTCACACAACTGCCAAGAGGGCCTTAATTGGTCGTGTGAAATCACAGAGCACCCGGCAGCTTGCCGCGGCGTGTGTGAAGTTCTAATTTGCATGGGTGGGGGAGAATTTGAGGGGTGGGTCGTGTGGGGATGGCATAACTTAAGCACACATGCACACACTAGTACACGCACATGCTCAATGTGTATAGAAATGCACTGAGGTGATTTGAGAATATGGACCACTGCTCCCCCTTTGTTTATGGCCCAAAAATATAGGCCACCAGCTGCGGAGAATCAAACTAAAACTTTCATTAGGTTTAGGTTTATATTTTAGGCATTTTCATAACGTCTGTTTGGAAATATGAGACTTGAAACTTAATGTCTGGTCCTGATGTCTGCTGTGTCTCCATGACAGTGTTGTTAATGTGATTAGCCAGGTAAACATGGCACCCAGACTGATCCCAGCTTTGTGCCTCCACCGTGAAGCCTAGACATGAAAGACACACATCCAATATTTCAACTTTTGATTTGTAACCTCTCATAGCCCACTGTAGATCCACCCAGCTGGACGTCGTCGGCACCCCTGCCTCTTCAAGAGGGATGCTAAAGAGCGCTAATTCCAGTAAAAAATATAACATCCCTTCCCAGTGTGTGGATCATCTAAAGAGGCCATGCTTGACTGGAAGGTGGAGAGCAGTGAGGCCGCTCCGTGGCCGCGGCTCCCCAGGCTTAGGAGGGCTTAGGTGCGGATGTCATTTGGTCTTTCTCCCTGGTCAGAGCAGCTAGCTGCTAATTGTGGCCCCTGGTCTGTGAGTTGAGCTTGTGTAGCTGAGGAGAAAAGACTTGCCTAAATTGAAATCTGAGTAGCGTGTCTGAGAGTCGGTTCGACTTCCACTCCATCATGGCTGCAGTCATAATTCCTCCTGGGCTAATTTCATCATCCATAGAAACATTGGTTTGTCTGTTGGGTGCACTCCATCATCCTATCCTCTTATTTTATTCCATTTTGCTGTTCACTGGATCATCCTCGCTGGGAGCTGAGACTTCGACTGACAAGTTCTGAGTGGAACTAAAAGTCACGGCCAAGATAGAAGTCAAATTGGAAAATGGTGGTAGTGCAGCATTGATTTTGACATCTGAATATGGTTTAGTTTTAAAACTAGTCCTCAGTCTAGCTGCGTGAGGAGAATCACTCTTTCTGTCGTCACTTAGCATTACTGGTAACAACTGTTCTCACTTGTTTACGAAAATACTGCTGACTGAACGAGTTTAGTTTGAGAAGAGAAACTGGTTCGGAGAATGATGTGATACTTCTGTGCGATCCCATGAAGACAGATTTAGTCTGATGACATCATCTCCGTAGTTTCTGACAGCAACAACATCATTGAAAAAAAATATGCTAACGTTACATGCACAAAACTGGTTGGCATGTTTGTTTGTAGCTGCTGCTTCTTTTAGTGGATTGCAGGTCAATTTAGTCCATAAATTTGTAGTAGCAATATGTCCATAAATCTGTTTCTTTCAACAACACCACATTACTGACAGAGACAGAACATTACTGAATACAAGACCATTCTTACTATTGGTACTACAACAGATGAAGTCTCTAAATCAACTCCTGACCAAGGGAGGTTTTGGGGCAGTGGGGATGATACTGTTAAATATACTAGGGCTAAACTGGAGTGTGTGATTCTGCAGATAAATGCAGCTCACCTTTGACTTTGCATTAAAACAGTGATTAGTTTATTTGTCAATTTATCCATTTCTCACTTTACTCTGTTGTTTTTATTAAGACAAAATGTATATATTTTCAATTTCCTTTTCAGAAAATACTTTTATTTAGTTTTCATCTTGGTTTTGCCTTGAAAAAAGGTCAACATGTCGGATGCTTCCCTGGGCCTCAGTTTTTAACTCGCTGGATACATATTACCCCATTTGTTCTTCTATTAGATAAAACAAGTTCCATCCAGTTTTTTTTATTCCATAGTGAATTCAATAGACCTCTCTACTAAATATCCAGTAGCCATCTTGGTTGTTTATGAAAAACCCTGAGTGGCCCTCCAGTTGGTGCGCTCCTGTTTTGGTCATCATATTAAACCCACCCAATTTTACATAGAGGGTTGAGATTAGCCCACCAAGCTTCCGTACATTTGGAAATCACTCTGTAAATCACTTCATCACTCTCATCCATCTGTGATAGTGAATAATCATGAGCTCAGTGATTGGTTTGTATGCTAATGTTTAAGCACACAGCATTTGTTTAATGGTCATGTTTAATAGAGAAACAGTTCACCCCTTGGGAGGGAAATGCCCTCTTTTTTTTTCAACCCCATAACCCCCTGGTTCTAACCCCAACCCTGATCAAATCATAGAACTCCAATGGTTGCTGTTTCTAACCCTGCAACATTAACCAGAAATTAGTCTCAATTACTACAGCTCTGTCTGCTAGTCGACCAACTCTCTCTCTATGAATCCTCTGGATCATCTCCCCTCCTCAGTGTAGAGCTAACTGCCTGTTCCTCTCTGAATTACTGAAGCCCCTGGTTAACATCCGCTGTATGGCGAAATCAAACGACTGCACTGCCATAACCACGTGCTGATATGATTTATTCTCTCCCCCGAGGACCCCTCTAATGAACAGAGATGTATGCTCAGCAACCCTGTACATGTAACCTCCGTGTGCTCAGAGGACGGCCGTCCTGTAATATGATAAGTGCCTTGTCGATAGGCTGTATGATATGCTAATCATACTAAAACACGGTGCCGCAGGCTCTCCCTTGTTTATTTATGAAGGCTTGACCTGAGGGAGAACAATAATCGGCTTCTCTCTGAACTCTCTAACCCCGGGAGCCAAGGGAACCGCCAATCACACACATCTGAGTCCTATAATTCCCCCACCTCTCTCGCTCTCGCTCTCTTCCCCTTCAACCCGCGCTGAAATGGCAGATTTATGCAAACAGCACTGTGTGTGCATTTTCCTGCCTGCATTTGTCCGGGGCACATGTCAAGCGCTCAAATCATTAAACTAATTATTAATTGGGACTGACGTAAACAAGTTGTCAGCAGCCTTCAAACTTGACTGGGCTCTCAGCTCAGCAGATGCAACGCTCTGACCCAATGTAGTGCAGGTATGACAAACCCATCACTTAGATATACTTATATAATAAACTTTAACTGATTCAATGCAGGAAATAAACCTCACACAGAAAGTTGGACTTCTAAAAAATCTTTTGGATAACTGATGAGAGAAATAACAGTTAAGGAGCGTCCCTATACTGCTTTAGTTTTTTTTTTTATGTTTTCACACCTGAAAAGATGAGTCATGGTCCAAAATGAGATTGATGTCTTTGCTACATTGTTCACATTTGATTGGTTAGTTTTGGTTTCATGTTGCGATTTAGGGAGCAAACCAAAGACTTTTTGTATGACATACAAACGTCCTGTTGTCATAACATGGGCTGCGTCTATCTATGCTTGATGCTGATTGATTTGCATACTGCTATCAATCTGATTGGTGATTTGGTTGATCTGGACCTACACCACCTCAAACAAAATTTTGGCCACGGTCTGAGGGAACTTTCACATCTTTTATTTAGGTAAAACAACATGAAGCCACCTTAGAAACAGATTCAACTACATTGAACAGTAAACCTTTATGAATATACCATTAACTTAAATGTTAAAATTTTTAATGTTAATTATTTTATACATGTGTCTGTGCACCCTATGATATTTGATGTAATATACGATACTGGTCTACTGTGCCTGCTTCTGACTGGAACGTACCAAACACACATTAGTACAGTACAGTAATTACAAATCACACAAACTGCCTTGAGGTAATTGTATGCTCTGCACACAATGGTCCACTGTTCTATGGTAAAGTACATGTCCTCTGTGCTTCTATTGTCAGGGGCCAAGTTTCAATGTTTTTTTTCTTTGTTTTTACTAAATTTTCAGAAAATCAGCAAAACAGAATGCAAATGAATCTCAAACAAGGCAAAGGCGGGTCAATGTCCGTTAGCTTCAGTGTTTCTTGCCTTTGACTTTGACAGTTGGTGTCTGGTTATAGATCGGCTTGTCATGAGTACAGCTCTCCAGCCCACTGCAAAAGTAAGGCTGTGCAAATATTTTGAGGAAGACGAGAGGCTGCTCTGAATAGCTAGTGGATGTAAAGGCCAGCGTAGAATATGTCTCTCACTGGGGCAACACTTTTATTTGACAATCTGTGTTGCGGCAACCACCAAAGACATTTGGCTTTCAGTAGAATTAGTACTGTTTTCATACAGTCTTAGTCTCAAAGTATTAAAAAAGTGCAAATGTGTCTCGGGGTGGGGCATAAATCAGAGCTTGGTCCTTGCATCTGTGAGCTGGGAAACAAAGGTTTGTTTGTGTGCCTCAATCACTCTTGCTCATGAAAGCAGACACTTACTTGAAAAAAAAATCCTCTCTCTCTCCCTCTCTTTTTCAGGGAAACACTCTCAACCAACATCCTGGGTATAAATTTGCAAAACGCAATACAGGCCTGATTGTGTGTTGAGTGGATGCGGGGTGCATACGAATAGACCCTGGAACCCCTTCCTCTCTCCTCCTCCAAAGAGTACCACCCAACCCCTACCCCCATCTCTTCTCGAGCTGCCAAGTAAGTAAAAAAACAAACAAAATATTCAATTTTATTGTCATTCTTGTTACAGGAGAGAATTTGGAGCTCTCATCTCCATTTCAACGGGACAATGTAAACTTGGTAAAAAAAAAAAAAGATCTGATAGAATAAGATGATTTTCTTTCAATTAACATGTAAGTTCCTCCCCCATCACAAACTACAGGCTGATGTGACAGGATATGACTTTGAATTTTTAAACAATTCTAGTGTAATTCTAGACCTTTTATCTGTCTCGCATTATATCAGGAAATGCACTTGATTGATTCTGATTCTTCACGTCACATACTCAGATCATGAACTACAGTCATCAGTAGGACTGAGGCTGTGAGAATCTGAATGGAGCGGCTGGGAACAAGGGAAGCCTTGGCACTGACACCAGGTCAGCTCGAAGCCCCCTCACAGCCCAGCCCTCAGCACCAGGTGTTCCCTGCATTCAAATGATACTCTTATTCATAGACTGCCCCGATTGGAGTATTAAAACTCAAAATTTGCAACTGAATGCTGATATAATCCTGGAAATATATGTCTCCATTAAAAAGTAGCCCATTTAAAGGAACAAGGCGGTCTTTGTGCGAGGCTTTATGTTTATTTATCAAGGCGCTAAAAGGGAGCCAGGGGCGGGGGTTAAGGAGAAGGGGATGGGGGGGGGTGGTGGTGGGGGAGAGACTTTCCAACTGTTTACATGTTAATTTCAAACTTAACAGCCCTTGTCCCTGGAACTATTTATACACTGAATGCAAATCATTTTTTTTCTCTTTTTGTTATCGTCTTTTTTTGCACACACTTGACTGTTGATGGAAAAATGCAAATTAATGTGAGAAGGGAAACTTTTGTGAAAGAATTAAACAGCGGGATTTGAGTGACAGGTTGCATTTTGTTGATATGATGCGGTCATTCAGTCTCACTAACGGCAACTGAATGCTATTTTCTGCTCATACAACAGGTGTCGTGTAATGACCTTTACCAAGCACTGTCAACCCTGGTAAAAAACCTACAATAACACTTAAGGCCAAGTTGCCATTGGTAACCAGTGGTACGGACTTTCCCTTATGACCATTTAGCCAAATCCCAATGTTGAAGTGGTGGTGTAGGCAGTGACTAAGGCTACATCCACACTACTCCAGAGACTTGCGAGTGCGATGACAGCGCTCAGATCAGTTTGTTCCAGCAGCGTCCCATCCCTACTCTGGTTGCGTACGATAATATTCCCCCCAAAATACGATAATTATAAGCTTCTGGTACGATACTTCAACAATTCCCATCTGGCAACGCTGGGCTCCGATCACATGACCCTCTTCTGGAAGAAAACAACCAGCATTGGCCTCAGCTACCCGTGTAGAACACATTATGGATAATTAATTACAAGCGTTGCTGACCCTGTTGTCTTGGTTAACAGCTTTTGTGCAGCTAAATCTGCATTTTACTTTCCATCATTGCTGCTTCTATTTTGTAACCTAGCTCTGTCTGCAACTCACAACCAAAAGCATCCTGTGTACACCAGCATGCGCATGCCCAGTGTACGTGAGTGGTCATGTGATATGCATTTTCAGGCATGTTCACATGGACAGGGATTAAAACTGATACAGAGCTAAATTGCTCAAGTGGATGGAGATCCTTTTAGTTGTAGTAGTATGTAGTAGTATGGATGTAGCCTAAGAGAAAACAAAGGTGAGTTAAGTGGTTGTTCTTCTGGCCAATCAGCTATTTGCATTTTCTTCTTGTTCTTTAACACCTCGTCCTTCCTCAAACAAAAGACAATGAGCTGACAGTGATACCTGCAAGTCAAGCAGATGTTGTCGTCTTGCATTCTCCTGTGAAGTGTGAACACACACTATTGACTGGTTCCTCCTTCTCATGCTAGCACAGAATGTGCAGGCAGGCTTGAGTCTTTGTAATGTGTTCCAGTGCAAAGTATAACCAAAGAGGTTTAGCGTAGTGTCAGCTGGTGCCATCACCCTAATAGGCATATCTGCGGCTGACAACACAATCCAATATCCCAATGAGTTATGTCTATATTAAACGATTGTGCATCTCATGATTTATGCACTGTGCCAACACTCAGTTTCAATATAGGAATTAGCTTGGCCTGTACAGTATGCAGGCAGAAAGTAAGGATATTCGCGGTTTGGAAAAGTGACCTTCAACGGCGTATCTTATTGAAAAAAAGAAAAAGTTGGAATTTAAAAGTGTGAATATTACAGGGATAAAGTCGTGATTTTAATATTATGAGAATGGAGAAAAAACGTGACTTTAGAGTGGAATATTTATGCGCATAAGGTCGTAATTTTACAACTTTAAGATAAGGACTGTGGAGCACCTTGTTAAGTTTTACTTATTCAAAAAATTATAATTTTCTTTACAACAATTTTAAAAAGAGAATTTATTCTCTATATTTATTTTTTATTCTAGGGACCCTAATACTCAGTGATTGCAGTGACTAGTCATAGAGCTTTTCTGAGTTTTCTGTATGAAGATAGGAGTTTGTGTTCTGTCATGTGCCTCCAATTTACATTTACCTTTTTACCAAACATAACCACCATCTTGGCCTAAACTCAATTAATTGTTTTAGCTACGTAAACGTAAGAATACCTAACCATAGTTTACATTCAATATTATTTATCTGTAACTTTATGAATCTGCATTTCTGACCAGCCTCATCTGATGTGTCACTGGTTTTGTTTTACAGATGAAATAGTATGAAACTAAAGAAACAGAAAAAAAACCTCCAAAATAAATACAAGCAAGAACAGATAAGGAGAAAAAAGTAATAAACAATACGGACACAAAAACACATGGCAGATCAATAATATCAAGGCCATGATAAACCAAAAGGACAAAAGTTAATGTAAAGTAAAGTTGTTTGTTAATATTATATATATGTTTTAAGATACCATAAGTAATTTAAATCAGGCCCTATTAGCCTGCAGCTAGTTTATGCAAGATAGCCTGTTAATCCTTCAAGAAAACATATTAAAGCAAATTAACAAACATTTATAGGTGGAGCTTCTATAAATATAAACAGCGAACACATGAAGAGTGAAAACTTTTTACTACCTGTTGCATTGTTTCGTCTAAGTTGTAAATTTGTGTGGTAAATACAGTCATGTCATCCCAGTCATGTTTAAGTTTACTGACTGAGAGAACAAAGAGAGAGAGTGAGTGAGAGAGGTTGATATGAAACGTGGTCAGCTAAAATGCCATGGCAACTGGTCAAGAGTCCACAGAGAAGGAATGTGTCTAATGAAATGTAACAATAACTCCTCCCCCTCCCTCCTCTCTCTGTGTGTGAGTGAATGAGTGGGTATGTTTTATGGTTGGAGTGCCGGGGCTCGACTGCAGCTTTGTTTAGACGAGTTTTGGATGTTTGGCTCATTATGTTTAGGTTTTGCTGATTGTTTTTGAGAAGGATTTGATTGAACAAACAAATGTCATCACTTTAGTTGTATCCTTCAAGGGCTTTTTATGCCATTCCCAACAAGTGATAAAACATCTTTTCAGGAGTGCATATTTTTGGCCTTCCTCTTTACTTTTTTTTTCTCTTTTTTTGAAACACCGGAAAACACGAGGTCGTTCGGAGTGAATAGGACAGCAATTAATTATACAATCATTGTCAAAGTCACAAACCTTGCAATGTGAGTTAAATGTAAACTGGAGTGCAATACTCCTATGAAAGCAATATGTATGAAGGCTGAAAACACTTGTTTAGAGTAGTTTGAGTGTTTCTTTGCCACTTTCATTTAGATTGAAATAGAAGAACCTTTTATTAAAGCACCAGATTCAGAAAAAATAAACCAAACCCGCTGAAAAGGTTTTCATCGCTGAAGTACTGTACGTTGGTGAAAATTTGATTTTTCAAGTTACTTAGTGTGTGAGCGCGTGAATAATAAAGTGCACATGTCTGGTGAAAATGGAGAGTAGACGCTAACTGGTTTTGTCGGGCCTCTGTGCACAAACCACGCATAAATCAGTCATCACTGCCGCCTCTTTCTTTCTGGCTGATTATGATGCTAATATCAGCACTCTAAACAAAGAAACAATCCCAATGACAGAAATGAGAGACATGACGCTCTGCTTGTACAAAGGAGGGAAAGTATAGAGGTATTATGCAGCTACAAGACAGTGGGGCAGAGGGTGATGTCTGCAGAGAGGTTGCATCGGCCTGCTAACGCGATCACCTGAATTATGCACAAACCATTGTGTTCAAATTTCATAAACGGATGCATGAGTACCCCCACAGCCCCCGCCCTGCAACACGGGCCACAATTATTATTTATGTGGCTGCAACGCTGCAGAGAGACAATTAGTCATATTCGTGTGCCGAAATTAATTGAGAGAGATGCGGGGGATAAAGAGGGAGAACAAAGACAGCTTTTTGGCACTTGTTTCCATCTGACAGGGATAATTAGATATATGAAATTGAAATTCCTCACTGGGGGGTCCTGTTGACAACACTATTTTCTGTTTCGTTCCTCTCCCCTTTTTCCTTTTGTGTTCCTGTTTATGCTAATTTGGACCCAGTGTTTTCCTCTGACCGCTAAAAGCAGCATCCTCCCCAGCCTTGGATTCAATTCACTGCAGAGCTACCAAGTCTGTCAGCCGGTTCACACCTCCCTTACCTGTGACACAAGGATTAAATGTGGGAATTAATTATTTCTCATTATGATCTGTAGAATGTAGCTTTTTTTAGCTTTAAGTTCAATATCAAAATAAATAAATTAGTTTATATAAAATAATTTAAATCAAAATTCTATAATGAGCTAAAAATTTACTTTCTCTCCTTGTATGTTTATATCCACATTTCATTCAAATATTTCCATAGGTCTGTTTAAATCACATTTTTCCAATGACTTGTCAGCAATCTCTGACCCTTCACCTTTCTGCCAGTCATCTGCTCACCAACTGCTAGCTTGCTAATGTGTTAGCTCCTGTTTGCTGGACCCCTGTGTGTGTACTGTGCATTCACGTGCTCCACAGAAGGTACCAGTCCCCGAGTTGGGAAGTCGTTGTTCCGACTTCAGTGTGTTCTTGTACTTGTTGGAATGTTGAAAACTAAATTCATTTAGAGCATTTAAACAACACTTTGACACGTCTCCCCAATATTTACATAACAACAAGCATGTAAATCAGTTAAAACATACATGTCAATCAGAAAAAAACATTTGCATTGGCTAAAAAGCATGGTTGAGAGATGGACATGTAAATTGAAAATGCCAAAAGTAACATTTGACAAAATCCCATTAACATTTGTTTTAAGTTTTCCCAATTGGAAACTTTATATGTATCTTCACAGTGCTGTGTCAGCACTAAATATTGGTCTTGCTGCACAAACTATCGTTCTGTTACAGGGGGAAATATTGTGGTTTGTATTTTATCCTTTAACCCAATGAAAATCCTCTTGGGCAGTGCTGAGCCCTGGATGCTGTGAGGGTGGACCTTGTGCTTCCATGCTTCCGTCTATTTACAGCAATTTGTTACTGTCATTTGTGAGCGCTTGTGTCACGTGAACCCCCCGTCGCAGTGCAAGGGAGGAACATCTGATAAAAGAACATTGTGGTTTGAGTGGAATTATGGGTTATGTCACCTTTCACCACATAGCGAAAAGGGGCCTCTCATAGATTTCCTCCTACATGAGAAACAACTGCTGTCATGTTTCTCACAACTGACAAAAAGAAGTGGTACATAAGAGAGACACATAAATAAATTAACTTCATATCTGACACTTCAGTATCTGCATCTGTGGCAAAACTGTGAAATATATGAAAACATAAATCTTATTTTTCTTACCTGTTTTTTAAGTGGGAAAGTTGTTAAACTGCACTTTAGCAACACTTAGTTAAGGGAAAGGTGGGGCTCATGTCTTTCATGGCTGGTCTGTTACAATTTTAATATAGTGGTGGCCCACAATAAATCTGTGAACGTTAAACACTGAGAATTAGGGTTAATATTTTGTGTCCATTATGAAACCGAAGCGGGTCCGGGGTTCGTCAGTTGAGAAGCGGTCCCTCAGTGTGGCCCAGGACCCATTTGCATTAACACATCTAAAAGAGTGTGGCCACATGCAGCCCAGACCACTTCCGAATGGGATCTGAGCAATCACATCTCAAATGCATCCTCAATATGTCTTGGGCGCGTTCACACCTGTGCTCAGAACTGTCCACTTGTGATTCCATCCCTCGAGACAGATGTTAATGGCAGGGCCTTACACGCCAGATGTTCTTCTTGAGATTATGGATTGTCCAACACCGGAAAAGAAAAATCATGAGAAAAGGAAAAAAAAAAGTGTGGATGAAGCATGGTTGTTGGGAGGGGAAAAGAAGGCAGGATGGAGATAAGAATTGAACCGGAAAGAGCCTTGTGTCTAATGCTTGCCACATTCGCTCTTGAATGAAGGTCTAATTACCCATTGGTATTTGGTGCCAGTGTTCCCAGGTCCCAGCAGCCCCTAGGCCCGTGCAGGCACTGAGCGTCCAGAGCCAGCTGCCTCCCAAACACTTGCAGGTATACAGGCTGGGCTAATAGTCCTACCACAAGGGAGCCAGATGAAAGAGCAGGAAACCGCTGCCAGAAGCCCTGAAAGGATTTATACAAAGACAGGAGAGAGGTGTAAGCATGTAGTGGTGACTTAACGCACCAAAACATAAGTTACCTACCTCTTTATGTGCTGAACACTGTACCATGTTTAATTGCCCAGATAAATCTTTATGACCTGAATCCTAGGTATAAATTACTGATAATAGTATCAAGATGACGGAGGTTTCAGGTCTGTAAAGGTGAAATGTTTGAGGAAGTACATCGTTTGTTCATACAGCCTGGGATGACCACAGACTTCTATTATTAATTTATTCATACACACGACGGCATATCTTTGATTGTATATAGAAATATATTATGTAAGATCATGGTAGTTGATTTTGTTTGTTGTTTTTCAGAGAAGGGGAACAAAACAAAATTCATTCATGTTCAACATTTTTATCAGGACAGATGTTCCCGACAGCAGGAGAATAATGTTCAGAGAGACGACAGACAGAAATGCAACAGGAAATAGTAAAAAGTCCGGAGAACAAAAATAGGGTTTTGAAACGCTGGGAGAACATGTCACTTTCATCCCCAGAGAAAAGGTTCAAAATCCAAACCCGCTTCACTATTTTGCATGTGATTTCTTTTGTTTGTACACTAGATAGATACAAAAGATAAAAGACAGAAGATACAAAAAGGACAATAATAAAAAAAAACGGAATAAAGGCCGGGAATGTCCTGACTTCTATTCCCTAATACGCTTTAAAAAAAAAGAAAAGAAAGTCTCAAACAGCGATGACCCTGACGACCTCATTGGGGTTATTTTTTTCACATTTTGGGAACTCGGGAGCTATTACTCAGATAAGTAATCTTGACTTGTTTTAACTAAGTCTTACCTTAGTGGAGTGAAAACCTTAAATTGTGTGCATGTGCAGGCCTTAGTCACTGTAAGTCTTACTGTAAATTCTAAAGTTTCTACGCCTTTGCATGTGTGCATCTGCATGTACATATATTTTCAAGAGCGTTCACATCCCTGTTATTTACAAACACACCATCGCCATCTCTCCGGCTGCCAGGTCAGCAGAGTAACGTCTTAGTGGAGGGACAGTGAGTAATCGTCTATCTGTGTGGGATGTGATTTCCCTGAGAGGGCCCGACAGAGCAGAGGGTGGGACGGGAATCTCGCCAATCAGGACAACTCCGGATCCGTCCTGAGGAACAGGAATTCCCACAAGCTGGATAAACATACAGTTTTGGCGGGGGAGCGGGGCGCTTGATAGTCTCTTTCTCATCTTTGAACATGGACACTCTCAAGATATTGTTATTTCTCACCACAGAAAAGCACTGTCCTGCAGAGGAGGATACGTGCGTACACCTACCACCACCGTGGGACAAGATGCAGATTAGAACATTTTTTCTTCAGTGTGCATGTCAGTATTTTGATATTGTTATATTTTAACTTCTTCAGCCCACATGTGACACAGCACTTATATTGTGGATTTATTTCTATAAATTGTGCACTTGCTTGGTGTGATGTTAAACTGACTTGCCATTTCTGAGAAGTTGTGTGTACAGCAGAATGCTTGTTGCTGCAGTTTGACACAATATCTTAAATGAAATACTCTTATCACAGTAAAGGCTGAAAAGCGATCACAAAATACAGAGAACAAATAGATTGGAAGATACAGGACTGAGATAGAGGGAGAGAGGATGGGTGGAGACATTTTACAGCCTTTAGTATTACGTCAGCTTTTTTTTGTTTTGCTTATAGCATGGCAGAGGCTCTGAGGAGAATCTTGTCCAGAGAATGCAAACTGTGTTTTCCCTGATGGATTCAGACAGAAGCATTGAGGGACACGGGGCTCACTTCAGCTACCTCACATTTGAATTTTGTTCCCTTTAAGAACTTTTGTGTGTTTTTTTTTTTTCACTTGAGGGTGTAAAGGCTCTGACTCCATATTTCTTTCAGCATTGGAATATTTAGTGTGTGTACTTTTGCAGCTGTCTCAGTGCTTTCAAACTTCAGATATGCTCGTCGGCATCTGCGTTTTCATATGTAATTACTGTGAATCAACTCTTTGTGCTTGGCTCAAGTCATAAAACAAGAGAGAAAGAGCGTCGTTATGCTGGTGGGGCACCTCACTAAAACGCTCCAGTGACAGAAAATGAAAAGCTGTAATTCCTCCTGTGAAGTGAAGTCTGACTTGTCGGAGTAAAGCACTTCCTATCCTTTTGTTCGGATCTCAGAGGGAATTATAGGGGATAGAGTTAGATATGGCTGTTAATAAGACCAGCGAGCCCTGACCAGATGAACGTCAGAGTGATTTAGACCATGGCAGTTCTATTAAACTAGTAAAAAATCACATTCCTTTAACCTGGATATCTATAATTTTGACTCTCTGAGAACATTAAAGATAATGAACATTTGTTCGTGTTACATCTTTGAGGTATAAACCCTCCTCAAATAAGCAAATTTATGTTTTACTTTAACTGTGGAGCTAATTTCAAGGAAAATTTAACAATAGAAATCAGACACAAAACAACATAAATCGAAACCATTAAAACTGAGCGCACACTATGAGATTTAAACCCGTTTTTGACCCAAATTCTGAGATGTGCGACTTTTAGTCAAATGTTCCCGACAATCCAACAGGTGGTCCGGACATGTGAATTTTAAGTGCAATAATCAAGTAGTGATCAATGTAGAATATAGTTGCATCCAGCGTAACTTTCTTTCTTTCTTCAAAATAAGCCAAACCAAAATGCAGACACCTCGTTTTTTTTATGTTTCGGTACATATTATAATTGTTTTTACTATTACTTATGTTTCTTTGATCCTTTTCTTTTGGAATTACCTTTAAAATATGTATCATTGTATCTGCTGTCTTTCCTTTTAGATTTTGTATAGTCTATTATAATTTGTCATCTTTGATTGTAAATGACATTGTATTATTTTGCTTCTTGTCATTGATTTGAAGTATTCTTGTTTATATTTGTACTCTTTTTACTTTGCAAGTGCTGTTTCAAAATGTGCTGTATGAATAAAGTTGTTATTATGAGGTAAAGTTATCACAGAATGGTACATACAACCAAGGCAGCACGTTTCTGTACAGTGTGAGCACATAGATCGGGAGCTTTGGCTTCACATCTCAGACGATTTGCTCTCACAGTGTGAGGTGGAATTTAACAACAGCATCACTAAAGTTGCCCAGTGCATGTCCAGCTTAACCACAGTAAGTCTCACCCATCTGTACACACTACTCCCACGTCTTTTTACCAAGGCATCAGCTGATTGCATTGATGCCCTCAGCTCTCATATTGATAAGCAAAGAGGAAGCACATTGGTCGGACCTGGCGAGGTAGAAGGTGGGGTTAGGAGGTGGGGGGGGTGGTGCATGGAGATCAATGGGCTAATAAAACAAATCGATGGAATGAAACCACAGAAAAAAGTGAAGTCATTAATTTGCAGAGACAGGATGATCCCACCAACCACATGCATTGATTAGAAATGAGGTCTGTGGAGAACCTTCGGGGGGTATCATATTAGTGGAGGGAAACAATGGCCAGGCTTGGGGACGGGGGACGCTTTCCTCCGAGGGTTTGCTGCTGTACTGATGCAGGAGAATAGGTTAACTGGTGGATCAATGGCCCTCTTCAGCTTGGGTGGACCAGACAGGGGCTCTGTGTTTGCTCTCCGATGCACTGTCAACACAATATCTGCAGGTGTGATGTTTTCTCTCTGCTTATGAGCGCATGAGTCCCATTGATCCCACAACCCCCACTTTCTCAAACCAAGTGTACTCAAGCATGATTATGATATTGAATACATCATAGAGTACAAAGAGGTCTGCAAATAAGGTCAGAGGTGAGGGCTAATGTTCCATTTTCATCAGTATTATCATTGTTAATCATGATTTGTGATCAATAATATTGGGCTGAGTTATACATACACACACCGAGGCCTATAGTGCAAGGCTGGTGGAGTTGGAGGTGTGACTGGCGGTTTTGTGAAATGCCTGTTTTGACAGAGGACACACACAGTGACCTGTGTTTTGAAGCCGTGTGTCGCCCAAAAAGGTTGTAACCTCTCCTATCTGTGGTGAAATGGCTGAAACAAATTAAAAAACCCAACCTGCTTATAAGAGTTGAAATCTGTCAGCAACCTTTGGCTAAATTTTGTGACTAGATTCAGCGTCCACCATCAACCCTCATTTTGATCCCAAAGGCTGAAAATCTGCAAAGTTTTCCCCGTCGGTCAGGGTTCATCCGATCTGCAGACACAGCATAGCTTTTCTGCGGCCATTGGGCCGAAAGAGAGAGAAGAAAAGCAGGTGATGTGAGATTGACGACTTAAATACTTCATCAATCAATGCTGCAGCCAATGTGTTGTTTGGTGATTGGTGGACAATTCAGGCAATCCATCTTTCCTACCAGCAACTGGCATTCAGGATTCTCCTCATGTTCTCCATGTAATGCCTTTATTTCTTTATTTCCAGGGTTAACCTAGGCTGCAGATGTACGCGTGTGTTTCTGCGTGAGTGTGTGAGTGTGTGTGTGTGTGTGTGTGTGTGTGTGTGTGTTTGTTGAGGTGGGGGATGAGGGGGTTCACTCTCACCCTTCACCTGTTATTAGAGTCTGTCAGACACGTATGTCGCTGCAAAATGTGCTACACACACACAAAGAGACACACGGGGTCAATCCACTATCAGTCCATGCTAACTGAATCATACCACAGAAATCTGAACACATTAGTTTAATTACTATAATTACATTGTATGTAATTGTATGATATTATGACCAAGAAGATTGGCAGTTTATATCAGCCGCTGTGTTTTATTTTAGATCGAGTTGATTTTGGCAGGGAATCTACTGGATTGTTTTACGCTGGAGAGTAAACAGGGCCCAGAAATTAAAGGCTGAAAGCAACTTTGATGCAAAAACAGCTTGTTTCACTGTCACTAGAGGAGAACCTTATTATGCCAAATGGAGAGAGAGAGAGAGAGAGAGAGAGAGAGAGAGAGAGAGAGAGAGAGAGAGAGAGAGAGGAACCTGAATAAAACCTTGTTTTCAAGCTGGGATTTAGTATGTGAGGAAGATGAGTTATTGTGAAACAAATTTGATTGTATTTACTTTGCAGCAGCAGAATGATACATGTGTGATTGAGTCAAAAGGAACTATAGAAGCATTTTCATACTAACCAAATAGCATGTCAGTGAGCGTAAAGATTTTGGAAATGAAGAAATAATGAATCAGGCTTTGGTCACATTGAAAATACATGTTTTACGGATCAGTTCATTGTTGGTGTCGGCAATTTCATGGCAGTTGTAGTAGCATAATTTTTCTAGTTGTATTATTTAATGTCACATGTCAAAATTCAAGATGAAACAGTGCACGCTAATGCACAAGTGGCTGTCCCACGAGCAGCCAATCTCATATATTTATAATGCACATTGGTTTAATTGATTATACCAGATGTTAATGAGACATGACCACAATATAACTTATATTCAGGGACTTTGTGAGTCAGACTTTACACCACAAGGAAAAATACCTTTTTCTGGCATAATTATAATCAAACAAAAATGAAAATCTAACAAATTGTGTGAGTCAAATATGCATTATTTTTGATTATTGTAATAGCATCATGCAGTATGACTTCAAACGTTACAATTTCTCTGCATCCACGCTGACCCCAGCTCTTTCTTTTCCTCATCTCACTGTCTCCACCTCCATGTGATTATAGTAATACTGAAGCCCTTGGGCTTTGCTTAATTAAAATACATCCTTTTTGTGTTCCCCTCGGAGTCCGGTGATAGAATAACTATGCAGTGTGGGGTTAGCTGCGTTTAGCTCCTTTAGGAGTTAACCAGTGTCGGTGTGTCAGGCAGCTAAATCAACAAAACCCTGCAAAGAGGGAAAAAGAAAGAGAGAGACGGCAAGGCGATGACATAGAAAGGGGGAAAAAAAGGTTGGGGTGAGGGTGAGGGGATCCCACATCGTGTAAACCCTCAGCTTTTCACAGAGAGCAGCGTTTTCATGCTAAGCTCTGCAGCTTGAACTGAAATCCTCTCACTTATCCTCAAATCCAAGATGAAATACTGTCAGATGTAGTGTGATCCGGGGAATTTGGTGTAAGACTGACAGGCAGGGCAGAGAGACGTATGAGTGACGGATACTGAGCACACAAGTGAGTGTGTGTGTGTGCGTGCGCGTGCGTGCGTGCGTGCGTGTGTGTGTGCGTGGGTGCGTGTGTGTGTGTGTGCTCGGAGGAGGAGTAGAGACAGAGTGGACGGTATTGCGAGGGGAGGAGATTTAATACAATGATTTGTCAGAGGCATAGTGAGTGACTCATGTCGATTTGATGCCTGGTAACCAAGGACACCGTGAAGAATAAATCACATAAACTAAACTGTACTGTCCTTTATTTATTTCTCACATCAGAGGATTTATTTTAAAACCAAAGTTTCCCTCATTTAAAACATATGTACATTTTATTCAGAGAAAAAAAAAATACTGTAAATGGCACGATTTATGTGTCCCTGTGGGATCTGTGTGTGTTCTGCAGTTGAATATGTTATGTGGGGCACTGGGGCTGATATTTGGAGGGTGTGTACATCCCTCATCTCTGAATAGCTCTAAGGCACGGGCAGGAAATGGAGTCCTAGCATTTTGTTTTGCATCAGTGCTCCTCTTTATTAGAGGGGAACAGAATAGGCATAGAATAATAATTGGAAAATTGTAAACTTGCTTTCATTATAATTAGCGAGATCACAGGACGCAATAATCCAATTATTTTACTTACAAGCAAGTTTCCTCATCGCTCCACAATGTGTTGCAGGATGTGTAACCTCATCCCACATGGACATGCCAGTGAGAACGGCAAAACTCAGGCCGTCTCCCTCCCGGTCGTCTCTGCCCCTCTTACATGTAAACACCAGCATGCTTGAGTGTGCTCAGACAGCTGAACATACACTGACGTATGAACAGCCATTTAGGGCCACCAGACACGCACATAAACACACATGTGCACGCAACTCAACAACATACAAATAATTGAGTAAGATTTGCTGGTACATTAAGTTTAATGTGTTTGACATTCGGCGGGGGGAAATGGTGGGCATGAGGTAGGAGTAGCCGCGCCACGTCTTTCTTCAATCAGGGCACTGCAGGGCTTCAGTTTACAACCCGGACGCAAACACGGGGCCCGTCAAAGCTAATTAGCGCTGTTGCAAATGGATGCAGGTCATGGCTCTCAGCGGATTGGTCCACAGAGGGGTCGCCAAGGGTCAAACCTCCAGTATGGAATGATATAAACAATCATCTATAGACCACAAACCAATCAATCCCTTTTAACACTATCCACTTCCTGCTTGGCTGCTCTCAGAGGTCAGAGGTCAATGTACAAAAAGACAACTGAGCCGGTGGGTTTGGGAGTGGGAGGCACATGCTGCTGATTATCTATTCACTTATGTTTATGCCAGCAGAATATCAAAGGCATGAAAAATAAACTCTTTGATATCATCTGTTAAGTATTTATCTCTTTGTGTGTCTCCTTGTTTATTCATTCACACTCAATTTAATCATCCATTTATTACTTGCCATCTCTTGATGGTATTTTAACATTGTAAAATAAAGCATCACACCTTAAGACGGTAACTGTTCATTCGTGAATTACATACATAACAGACCGGCCAATAACAAGCAAGAGAAATAAGACGTGAACGTTTTTTTTTTTTTTTCATACTACAGCGTGTGTTTTTCTGCAAGCTGAATAAAGCCACTTCAGCATCAACATGAAGTTCCGCAATTAGCTGAGCGGAGAGAAAAGGACAGAAAGACTGAGGGGGGTGGGGGGGACAGAGGGAGTAGGGAAGGAGAAAGATGGAAACCAAAGCTTGAGGAATTGAATTACCGGAGCCTTTTCTCATTATCATTTAGCCGTCTTTTATGGGCCACCAGTAAGAGATGATGTTCCCATGACCCCGCACAATGCACAGACATATTATTCAATCCTGCCGCGATGAAATTCCTGCAAATAAAACCTTTGTGCCGGGCAACAGCTAATTATTTGACAGATTGGCCCCCTTCTGACTCAGGTTACAGTGTGGAGTGGACGTGTTTTAGTCCCCCCCCCCACCTACCCCCCTCGTCCCACGCACACACACACATGCACACGCACGCACACACACTACACCATACCACCAGCACCAGCCACTAGCCCACTCTTCCCCCGGCCTCAGTGCAGAGAGGGGCCACTTTGAGAAAATCCCAGAGGGCCTCATTCTTTTCAGGAGATTATATATTTCAGCCCCCTCCCCTCATCCCTCCCCCTCCTCCTCCCGACCCATCTATCCATCCAAAATCAGGGGAGCGTGGTGTGTGTGTGTATATGTGTGTGTGTACAGGGGGGGGTCTGTGTGTCAGTGACAGCAGTCATTTCATAGTTTAAAGGGGGTTCTCAAGCAGAAATATTTAATCTTCCCACGAAAATAAAGTTGATGGTGGAGGACTGAAAAGGAGAACGGGAAGGAGAGAGAGAGAGAGAGAGAGAGAGAGAGAGAGAGAGAGAGAGAGAGAGGTATAAAAAAAGCACACATGTTGTGTTACTCTTAATTTACACTATTTTGAAGGACCACTGTACTTTTGCATCTCGTGTATTATTTTTGTAATACCACATAAGAGCGTTGGTGGGGTGGTATTAGTGGATTCAAGTTTTGGGTGGGCATGCCTTTGGCTTTGATTCAGTCCACTAATAACAACAGTTTGTCATTAGTGTTCGGACATGGACCACCAAGATAAATGCCAGCACATGTTTAAATGATCTTGAGAGTAATGGTATTTTCCTTCAGTCCTTTCCCTCCCCATAAAGATCCCTTGTTGACTCCACGTCGCCGACATTTTGAGTTATCAGCGCAGGTTTAATCTTTACCACAGTTTAATTTGCACCAATGCAGATGATATCATTTGAGAAGGAGAATGTTAAAAGAGGTGAAAACAAAACAGACAAAACAAGGTATCAATTTAGTTAAATAATGAATATATGTCATGTTATCAAACTCCATTCAGGAAAATAAAGAAGTTAAAAGATAATACAATTAAATAAAGTAAATATGAGGGAAAACAGTTTTACAGCTTCTCAGTGAAAATATAATTAATAAGCGTACCTGCAATTATAGAACTATTATTTAACTCTATCTATACATAGCCAGTATATTTTATTAGAAATATAAAAATTGTAAATATTACTCGCAATAATCTTGTTTCTAAGATTTTCAAGAAATATTGTGAAGAAATATTGAATATATTAACATTACACTATATTATATTAGGTAACAAATGCATTATTCCATGTTTAAATGTAAATGTTTATATTTTGACCCTGTTAAGTGCTAAAATTGAAACTGAAACAGTGAATAATTATAATCCTGATAGTAAGCGCTCGTAAAACACACATCACTTTTACCTACAACTAACACAACTAAAACAAGGAACTGCAGCTACTATTTAGGGCAGTTCTGCTGAACTGCTGTCGGAAATTGTCATAGCAGAATATTTCTAAAAGAAGGAATCGACAATAATGAAACCAGTGAAAAATGGAAGTTGGATTCCGATTTAAAGGAAATGTAAATGTGTGTCAGGTGAGAAATAGTAGTTGTATCCAAAGTTGCTCTCATCAACTGGAGGATGTCTGACGGCCCTCTGCAGGTTTATGAAATCCTGCCACCCACGACACTCTGGTTTGAACAAACTTGCTCATCACAGACCAAAAAGCATGTTAGCTTTTCTGCCAGAAAGTTGACTAACTCCCCACCTTCACGCTCTCGTTCTCCACCTTCAGTAGTCAAATGCTCTGTGCGCTCCCGTTTCATGTCTGGGTTGCTCGAATACTGTGTTCACCTGGCATGAACCCAAGCGAGCGGAGCCTGGAGTATTCATTGCTCAACCCGGGTGAAGGTCATGGAGTCCAGCCCTTCCCTGCTCCGCTCCCCAATGAGCAAACATATGGTCACGGAGCACCTTGAACATGTTTGGGTGACCACAACTACTTGGCCTGCGCTGCTACAGCAAAAGAGACAGGGGCACTGAAGGAGGTTCAGAGCCACCTTGCTAAAGCAGAGCAAGGATAAGGAGGGAGTGTGAGGCTGCCAACAGCGGCCATCATCAGTCACTGGTTTCCCGTACACAGGTAAAGCCATGTGAAGTCGCCTGGCGAGACAGAGACGTGGGCCTCCGCAGACGTTCGGGCTCGCCTCTCCTCCTCCCCTGTTTCTGTTGTTATAAATGTGTGCAATCATAAGGTGCAATATCATCACCCTGTTGTTCAAACAGCCAAGCCTCGTCTAATCGCTTCCACGTTTCCTCAGTGCTAAGCTCATTAGTGGGTGACCTAAAGGCATGTCGGAAAAAAAGACAAGCGAGAAACCAAAAAAAAAAATCTTTGTATAATGGATGCTTGCTGTTTTGAGATAGTAAAAATAAACAGGTCTGCGGCTTTGGTAATAAATATGCTGTAAACTTCGGCTCAGAGTGTGAGTTCATCACAAACGTCTCGCTAATAACCCGACGTGTGTGTGTGCATGTATTCTCAGTGTACAGTATGCGTGCGAGCGTGCCGGCATTTCAGCTTGTGCGTGAGTCTGTCGTGTCATTTGCATGTGTGTGTGTGTGTGTTTGTCTTTGAGCTGGCTGAGGGTGGCGGCGGAGCGTTGGCAGGGATTGGGGGCGGGTGGGGCGGGTGGGGCGGGTGGTGTCGAAGATGATGACTCGCTGTTAGACTCCGCGAATGGGGATGTGAGAGTCTCTCTGGTGTCTGAGCGTCCGGCCCAGGTGGCGACTGGAAGGCCGACTTCATTAGCCTTAAAGAGGAAACAAAGGAAGATGCGTCGTGAAAAAAAAAGTGCCATCCCTCATCTGCGAGGCCACCGCCTGACACATTAGGAATCTGTATGCTCAATTAACCACTGGCAGGCTCATTTTTCCTCTCCTTCCCTCTCTCTCTTCCCCTTACTCTCGGCCGAACAGCGCAGAGCGATCACACTAGACTTAATACATAGCAGGTTTATGACATTCTACACTGACAACATATTTAATTCAGTGGGAATATATGTTTTAATTGAGTTTTATTTGAAGTAAGCAGATATAAAACTTTGGAACACTTTAATGTGTGAAAGTAAAAAAAAAAAACCCTCATGTTGTAATTGTAGCAATTTGTCACTTAGATTAAATAAAACAAAAGTTGTTGAAAATGCTTTTAAAACTTTTTCTCTATATACAACAAATCCACAACTGCCTCTATTGTTCATTTCAGGAGGAAGGGGGAAGTCGGATGCCTGGGAGGAAAAGAAGTGGCATGCCAAAAACACATTAATCCTCAAGTTCAATTTGCACGTGAGTTCTATTATTAGGTCTCCTGTTGCTGAGAAATGTGGGGGGGAATTTACACAGGAATTTATACATAGAAATTGCAACATGGCAGATTTATAGATTTATGGTTTATTACATATCAGATCTGTAGTATATTTGGGCCTCATAGGCCTTGATACTGACACATGATGCTAACTCATGCATTACAGCAGAGCTCAATATAGATATACAGTATGTGATAAATGAGACTTAGCAACCAAGCCAGAAGTGGTGTGTTTTTCTTTGTCAAAACCTGGTGCCTACATTGCCCACAATGCAACAGTTCAGTTGGTGATTTGCTTGTGTTATGCTGTTGCTCATGTGGCTAATATGGCATCAAGCGGCCTACAGAGGTGTGTTAATATCACTTTGTTTTTCACTCCACATCCCATATTTTCATTTTTTCATGTTCTTTTTTATGTTAATTCTGTACTGAGTGAAGTTCAACATGGACCGAATCATTTGCACTTGTTTCACTGTCTGTACAGCCCTGCTATAAATGAAATATACACATTTGAAATCCAGACTGAATCTTTTATTGTTCTGTGTGAATCCTTCTCTGCTTCGTCATACTTTTTACACTCCAGTATCAAATAACACAAGTCAAGTGACATCACTTAGGGCAGTTTATCAGATTTTAAACATCTACTTTTATAGACTGAATACCATCTTTTACACTTTTGCAGTAATGCTCCCATTACCTATAAACAGACTGATGTGTAAAAAAGGTGTTCCTCTTTAATGGGTGCTGATATAATGCATCAGTGAGTTTCATGTGACATATACCTGCACACGAACGGGTTCCAAAACCACCATTTTTTATGGACAATGACCTTGACCCCCGTCTGCTCCTTTCATTAACATGAACATGCACACACCCAGGAGTCAAACATACTCCTTTCCCTACAAATGGTGTCCTGAACTGGCTGGATGACCCGAGGATCCTTATCTTCCCATCAACCTCCTGTGAAAAATGACAAAGTGCAACACGGCCGTGGCTGGGGTGGGGTTTAAGGTTGTGTAAGGAGGAGTGTGGGGGGCGGGCAGGGGGGGGCACTGTGATACGCATCAGCCTTTGATTAACGAGGTGAGCTGGGTGCTCTTTAAAATCACAGGGGTCACGGCTTAAGAGGCCTCCATCTAACACTTCGCCACACTTCACAGGACCAACTTCTTCGTATTATCGGACACGCCCCCTCTCTCCCTCTCTTTTATCCCCCCCCTCCCTTCTCTCTGCCTCCCTCTCTCTGAGGGAGAGAGGTCTATCAGAGAGATGAAAAATGGCGTGCAGCTGGCCGAGCACTTCCTTCCCCTTGTCAGGGTCAACAGTTCACTATGCTGATAGAGACCCTCACACCTCCATTAATAAGAGCTCTCCTGCACTCACACAGGTCGCCTTGCTGCATCGCTGGGCGACCATCACTCCTACCTTTGTCTGGATGTTCCATCATTGCATTCCTCCATCCCTGCATAAGTCAGTCTTTTCTTCTAGGAGGGGGTGGGTGATGACTGACAGCTGGTTCTAGTTTGTGTAGGTGGCCTGCACCAGTAGAAGTCGAACAGTGAATCCACGACCTGTGTAATTATTCTGTAAATATCTGTCCAGAGATGATTGTGTTTCATTTTTTCTGTCATTTTGATTCTCCATCTAAAATCTTTCATGCATGTTTATACTTCCTGTGGGAAAGACCCGTGTCAAGTAATTTTACACGTTAACGTTTTATCCTGGAAAATAACCTGTTCCAACACGTTACCCAACTTTTTCAACATGCTCAAGACTTTTGAATGGTATAAACACATGTGACCATTACTCATTATTGCATGTGGCCTTGCATTGGGCTTTTGGGTGTTTTCATTTTCTGTCAACATCAGTTTTTCAGGTGCTTTTCTCTTCCTCAAAGTCCCCAGTGGCTTCAAATGACAAAAAATAACTTCTATTTAAGAATATTCAAGTCTGCACTGGAATGAGTGTGTTAACTAATGTGTAAACTTTTTGACATCAGCTTTATTGCCAGCATTAGCAGAATGGATTGACAGCAGGGGCCGGCCAGGTCAGATTTAAAGTGCATCCAAAAAGAGGCGCTAATCATAATGCTGAGCTTGTTGAGCTGCTAATTGTATCTATTGTGAGGATGCAGAGTGCCTGATCAAAGGGCCCGAATGTATACGTGTGTGTTTGTGTGTGTGCTGGCCTGTACTGATTAAGAGGAGAATTAGCCCACCATCCTGAGGAGGGAGGCAACCAGAGGGGTTCAGGGAGAGAAGAGAGGGGGGGTGATGGTGGTGGTGGTGCAGGAGGAGGAGGAGGGGGGGTTTGGTGTCCCCCTCCTGGAGACGAGCCCTGACCTTCTCATTTCATCCTCATTAGTATCTCATGTCAACAGAGCAGCCACTCCTTAATCATCTGCTATCATCCCAGGCCGACGCGGACACAAGCTCACACACACACACACACACACACACACACAAATAAAGACAGATAAACACAAACTAGCACACACGTCTGCTCTCAATGACACATTCACATGTATGGAAAAACATGTGTATATATGTAAATGACTATATGATGCACTGCATGTTATTAATATCACTTGTCCTCCAAACAATCGGACTTACCTCTGGAAACAATAATCCTGCAGTTACAGAGTAATTCAAGTTATTTTAAAGTTTATAACTATACAACCTGCCCTCTCAGCACTGCTCAGTGAAGTGTCACCACATTAACTCAGTTATCTTTATTTCATTTCCACACAACAAATTCAATAGTATGTTTGTCTGTGTTGTTCTTATGAGATGGTGTGGCGGACAGCACCGCAGCAGAGGGTGGGCTCGTCTGTCTGTGTCGGCCTCAGCCCCAGCAGGGTCGGGAAGGGGGGAGCGGGGGCTCGGGGTGCCAGCACAAATGAGCTCCATTCATTTCCCCCCACTTCGGCATATGGTGGCCCATTGTCCTCGGCCACAGAGCCAGAAGTGATGCAATTTGTTGGCATGTCCTGTCATTTCACAAACTGCCCATCCCACCGAGGGCCCCGGCCAGCAGAAGACAAGCAAGGGCAGCTTGTTGTTTCACCCGATCCACACACAACACGTGTATTTTGTGTGTGTGTGTGTGTGTGTGTGTGTGTGTACTGGAGATCATCCAGAACTGGTAACAACAGCTCCAACACCTACAAACACAATAAAGACATATGTAGTCATTTGCACAAATATTTTGATGAACAGAAGAAAGACAGAAACAACAGGATCAATCAGAGTAAATCGTCTTGGAGATTATAATGTACAGTATCTGTGTCAATCCCTGTTGTTTCCCCCTGTTGTAAAAATAGCTTATCCTTATTCACAGAATAAGATCTAATCTGATTTGCACTCTAAGACAAGATAGGCTCCTGCTTCATGTTATGCAAAGACATCAGTCTTGGAAAAACAACACATATGTAGAAAAAAACAAGAAAACAAGCGTTAATGACATGAAATCAAAACCAGCATACAAAGAATAAACAGTGAAACCACAGATACACGAGTGAGAGTGAAGCGGGCAGCTCATCCGTGGCCTGTTCCTGGTTTCACTATGCCGAGCGTGAAGCTCCTGTCTGACACTGAGGGGGAAGGAGTCTTTTTAACTTCCTGAAAAAGCAAACTTTTGACATGATGTGCACAATATGAGCAATGCAGCAGCAGAAGGAAAGAAAGAAGTGTCTAGACATGATTGCATTTAGGTCAGACAGAGGAAAACGTATGATCACACACAGTCATGCACAAAGAAAAAAAAAACAACAGTGTATGGTGTTGACAGGCGTGTGGTTGGCCAGGGTCAAACGTCACTGAACCCATTCCACACTAACATTTCTGTGTGTGTGTGTGTGTCTGTGTGTGGGTGTGCGCTTCACGGCGTGGTGTCGCTCAATACTGGTTGTGTCGGTTGGAGGTTTGCTTCTCATCGTCCGCACAGTGTGTGACCACGCCCTGCTTGCAGCCGTGTGCACGCTCTCTTGGCGTGTGATGGGAGCGTGGGCTTTCCCACTGAGAGGAAATCAACAGAGAGGAGCACCTTCAGAACCGGAGTCGACTTCACTTCAGCAGCGCTCTGAAGATTGATGACGTTGCTCCCAGTTTCTGCGGCTGTAAGGAACAAGTGGCCCTCAGAGGCTCATTATACCTCGGTGAGATTTGGAGAATGGAGTGACACCGCTCCTGACTACCAGATTTATCCTTTGAATTGGACCTGGTTGCTCTTTCACAAATGTCAGCTGGAGAACTGTACCGAACGCCAGCTATGTGATTTCATGACTTCGGCTGAAAACCCCCCCGCTGAAGGCGAGAAACATTGTGGCACAAATAGAACAAGATAATACACTTTTTGTTTATTTGTCACATGCAAAACCAGTCAGATAATCTTTGTCTGTCACACAAACATTTAGCCGGGCTAACTGTGGTCCATCTAATACCCCATTGATACGTCCCTGACCTCAATCCTGGCCACACTTCTCTACCCCCCCTGCTCTGTTCTTCCAGCCACCATGCTGTGGTAGCAGAGATCCCTCTTCAGTCCTATCCTTAACCCCATTTGTACCCTCCGCACCCCCACTCACCCCCCCACCCCAACCTGTCAGGCACCGGCTTCCCATGTCCATCACCGGGTGATGGATGAGGTGGAAGGTCGTCACCCCACTCTTCAGAGTTCACAGATCCCATCAGCCGTGCGGACACCCCCAAATCATAGCAGAGGGGGGCGTGGCGGAAATCATATGTTTGGGGAAGAGAAAACATGGAACAGGGATGTGTCACAGTGCAAAATTTGGTTTCACGGAGACGTGTCACAGGCAATATACATATCATTCATAAAGTATTTACTTTTAGATTTCAAAGTACTTATCAAATCATCTTGTACTTTTGTTTACCTGGTTTCATGGCAGGAGTTTCAAACTCTTGGGATTCGGCAGCGTTTACTCAAAATAGCAATGAAACAGTTAACACAAGTAAAAGATTGTTTGTTATGTCCGAATTGTTCAGGTAAAGTGTGAGGATTTATTGTGTTTTCCAAATAACAGGACAACTTATTATTAAATAGATATCTGGCACGGAGTAGAAAAATAGAAATGATTTGGCAAAAGGTAATTTTCCTTAAAAAGCAATGAAATTGTATTGCACCCTGGTATAAACTAGTGAAGTGTCTCACCCCTGACTGACCTTAAATTGCCTCTTGAGGCCCATGGCGTTGTAGGAAAAACAGTATATTCCATGGGGTCATTTCACATGTGTCCTGGTAAACAAAGCTGCAGCATATGATTGGTGTTTAAATCGCCGAGGGAACTGGCGCAGGCAAACTGATCCTGGGTGAGTCCGTCCCCAGTTTTCCAGGAACAGAGCACATGGCGGCCACAGGAGGCAGGGTTTTCTCTCAGTCATATCAAATTGATATAGTATACATGAACAAGAAAAATAAACAATACACAATAGTGTCAAGCGTGGCCACTGACAGGAGCATAGATCAATGTTATATCCCGCTTTTGCAAAAATACCTAATTCCCCTTATTTAATCAAGCTTCTCCTTGCTCTGGCCCCTTTGGCTGATTTATAACACCCGCTGCCTTTATGAGTACCTGTTTCATTTTCTTGTCTCTGCTCTGACACCTAAAGTGATAGGAATTTTATGCTTTTGATAACAATATGAGTTTCGCTTTGGCCCCGGAATTCATGGCCCTGTCAGTGGCCAATAAATAACAGCAGCTGCGGCAAAAACATTCACGAGCTTCCACGACCAAAACATCCATCCAATAGGATTTACCTTGGGATGATGCAGAAGAAGCTATGAATAGAAAAAGGAAAAAAGACAGGGCATCACAGGAGGGGACATCTATCGAGAGAGCGCAGGATCATAGTGAAAGGTCATGTCAATGAGAGTGGAAGTGTGAGATGTTTTCCGGTGTCGACTCGTCAGGATTCATAATTGGTGTGCTGTCATATGAGCGTTTTGATAATGTCACATGAACATAAAGGCCATACTGTGACATACCGTCCTTTAGACATTGTACGTATGTACAGCAGAGGAGCTCAAACATTTTCATGTCACGGACTCCAGAGTAAAAAATCATTACAGGTCATGAACCCTTATTTGACTTTATCCCGAGGACTCAGGGAGGTAAGATCTTTGTTGTTGGATGTGTTTAGATTTTTACTGCCTACACTTTATCCTCATGAATATAGCTATTTAGGGCATTTTTATTCTGTAATTATTGTATTGTAATTATAGCATTCCATTGTGTGTGATCCAGAGTTACTGATTATCTTTTTATATGATTGATATCAGCCTCAATGTTAATGGTTACTCTCCTGCAGGCGCAAAAGAACTCTGCTAAGTTATTATTTAAATTGTTACTGAAACACAGGACGGCTCATTCAAATCACTGACTGCTGTCATTCATTACGAATATCTGCAAATTATCATTTATACATTTTTCTTCTGATCCTTTTTGGCTGGAGCTCAGTGACAGAACCAGATTTGCTCTGTTGCTGACTAACGCTCAGGCCACACTGCGGAACGACTTGCTTTTCATTTTGGCGCCCACGTTAACTTTCAGCACAGTTTCAATGTTTATCTGTTGAATATGTCACAAACATTCTTATTTGCAAGACTTTGTGTACCTGTTTCAAAGTAATAGCACTCAGCGTTTCTGTTGACTGACCTTTGATTGTTATTGCAGGACCGGAAGATGCATGGCTTCATACCACAGTGTCCTGCCATTTAGTCGAGTACATAACCCGACTTCTATTGGAGGTAATACAGTAGTTATACCAGCTCAGACACATGCGACTTGCTCGTCCAAGTAGTGAGACACAAAGCAAGGTACATTTTCACCAACGTCCTGAAGTAGATTCAAGCTGCTTTTAACGTTATTTGCGTCTTTTCGTGTCCCTTCGTTCGCCACAGCGTTGACTGGAGCTTGGGCAGAGTTCAAAGAGTCATTTTTTGGAACTTTCAATCCATTCCAATCTGAAGTGATTAACAGCCAGTAAGATAATGTCATTTTAGCAATGAAAAAAGTTTAGTTCATCTTCCACAATAATTTTGCTATCAATAGCTTTTTAAATCTCTGATTTAGTTTGACGTCCGCCATCTTGCCTTTATTCTTCATGTAACTCGTTTAATTTCTTTTTAAATGCTTCTATTTTGTCTTGTGTTCTGGTGTTTTTACAGTTTGTTGTGATGTCTTTTTTATTTTATGTAAAGCACGCGGCTGTGGGGTACAGCGGTCGTCCTCCAACCAGAAGGTCGGCAGTTCGATCCCAGTCTTCCCCATCTGCATGCCGAAGTGTCCTTGGGCAAGATGCTGAACCCCCAAAAAGTGCTGCTAATAGATGCACAGCATGAATGTGTGTGTGAATGGGTGAATGTCAAACTGTAATGTAAAGCGCTTTGTGTGGTCATCAAGACTAGAAAAGCCCTATATAAATACAAACCATTTACCATTTACTTTGAATTGCCTTGTTGAAATTTGCTATACAAATAAACTTTGGCATTAAGCATTTTTGACAACTGTCATACTTCCATCTCAAGTTGTATGTCTCCAGGGACTTAATGAACCATAGTATCCCCACACAGCAGTTAAATCATCTGTTATTTATATGTTCTGGACTTTTTAATAATATCTGTAATGGCTGATCAAGGCTCCTGGTGTCACTGTGAGCTCATGCTTTCATTGTAGGCCGATACAATTAATTAGCTTCTGAAAACAAGAATGCTGTCCTCCTGTATATTCGTTGTTACGTCTACTTCAAAACTATATATCAAGTTAATCTCTGTTGTCAAAAAATTATGTCTCTGTGCAATTAAATGCCACAGCAAATATGTTTGGTACGAAACATAATTGGGATCAGATTGTGTTTGTTATAAACATTGTGAGGTTATGTTATTAATTTAAGTATTTGGCAAGCTGGCAAATATGTAGGATGATAGTGATAAGTACCAGTAAAAAGAAAACACATTGCATTATTGTAATTATCACACTTAGGTGATAAAACCAGCTCTTGACTTCATAAGATATTAGCTGGATGTAGCCTGCAGCTGAATGTTTTGGATGGCATATTTCTTTCATTTCCACTTGATACAGACAACATATCATGTAAACAGAAACAATGAATTACTTAGTGTGTTCTGCAGTCAACACCTAATACTAACCTGAAACACTCAAACTACTCACTACATGTTGAAGGTCTGCACCTGGCTTATGGGCCACAAAAAACAAGAAAAAAGATACGAAAAATTAAGCCCTGAATGGCTCTGAGAGGGATTTGATAGATTTATATTGACACACATTCCATTGACAAATTGGCTGTTTCTGCGTTGTTGCCAGAAACCTGCTGGTTACCTTGGCGATGACATTAAACCCAGTGAAAACAGCTCTTTACGTGTGATGAAGTCAAACAAAGATGACACACTGTACCCACCGACTATATCTAAGGAATAGGAAGCAAAATGTCAAGCATTTCAAAAGAAAGCTGTTGTAAACTGTGGTTACGGAGACTCTAACAAATCACTGGCCAACACTGAAGGTCTCTTTGTTCCGACCCCTCTTGGTCCTCACTAAGTGAATATTATGGGTCTGAGTGAAAGGAAGGAGAGTGAGATGTTTTTATTTTGTGTGTGTGTGTGTGTGTGTGTGTGTGTGTGTGTGTGTGTGTGTGTGTGTGTGTGTGTGTGTGTGTGTGTGTGTGTCCCTACTTGAGCTCTGTGTGTGTTTGGCACAGGGGCCTCAAAAGACCGCAAGGAAAAGAAAAGGCAGGATCACAACAACTATTTGGTGCTATAGGGGTGTGAACTGGCACATGCTCTTGGCAAGGGCACAATGCATGGTGGGATGGCAGTAACCAGAAGCCCCCTGACAGGGACAGAAGCTGCTAGTTGGGGCCGAGACCAGCGTCTCTGCGGGGCCACAGGGGAAGACGGGAGAAAGAGTAGATCAGAAGCAGAGGGGAAAATTGAGACAGATTTTCTTGCAGGTGTTAAGACAATAGGCCGACAAGTGATCTAATTGTTGGAGCATGTTTGGGAAGAGTGTAGCGGGGGTGGGGGGTGGGGGTGGTGTTCAATTGGGTGGGGATGGAGGTTCAGAGATGACAAGCAACTTATACTCCACTGTGTGAAGAAGGCAGCGTACTGGACGATGCTCAGTTGTATTTTAGAGTTTTGGTGAACTTTTTTTAATTCTAAAAATAAAGATTTCTTTGAAATTTGGTATAGATATGGTGCCAAGAGGCAGATTCTCATGACCTCCGCTCCCCTTTAAAATGTATTGGCACCCCCCCACACACACACACACACTGACTTTGCTGCTCTCTTCTCTCTCTCTCTCTCTCTCTCTCTCACTCTCTCACACACAGACTCAGCTGATCCGCAAAAGTTTAAACACTTCATAGCTGCGCATTCATCTGCCCGTTCCGCTCGCTCTCTTCCTCTCTCTCTTTCTTGTGCTGACACACACGCACTGACACACACAAACAGTGTCATCGGACACCTGTGTAAAGTCAGACTGGGTAAAAACAACAGAATTTGAGCTTAGACAATGTATGGAGAGCCGGAGGAGATAGCGACGTGCCCGGTTTGGCTGGATTCGGTCGGCAGTGCGCAGCTTAAATGATAGAGACACAGAGAGGAGCAGTAAATTACTGACAGAGCCGGTAATAACTGTAATACATAACTTTTTGACGGTCCAAACATGTATGAAAAGACAAAGTGAACACAGTAGGCGGATTACTTGATCACTATAACCAAATTATTTAAACAGCATTTGTTTGGGAACGATTCTGTCCCAAGCTTTTTGATCCATATAAACGGTCGACTGCTATATCTGTGATCACTATGAGTGGTTTCCACTGTACTTTTTTGGAACGGCAAAGGAGAGTTGTTTTCCCGTGTGTGGCCTGAGCCAGAACTTGCTAAAATGTCAGCAATTTGGCAACTCATGCTTGGTAGTCCCATTAGTAAAACTGCAACATGTATTGTATGCTTCAGCTATAGGCCGTACATTAATGACAGCAAGATAAGTTGCTATTTTTAAATTGTACTGGTATTGGTTCGGTACTCAGTGTCGGCCGATACACAAAGTCTAGGTATCAGACTCGGTATCATGAAGGGAAAAATGGAATCAAAACTTTTCAAATCACTAGTAGCACGTTAGCATGCTGACATTTCCAATTAAGGATAATTTTAGGATTATGCTTCATTTTAAAAAGAATGTTTTTTCTTTCCATTATTTTTATATGAATGTTTTTTCAATTCTTATTTCATCCTGGTAGATTTATTTTTCTTCATTATGATCCTACATGAGGTCAAACCTCAGTGCTGCAGTACTTCCTACTCATACCACATATGCAGTAGTGTATTAGTACACATTGTATTACATTAAAGGTGCAGACCTTTAACACAGAAACACATTTACACACAACCTAATCAACAAGCCCCACTTTAAATTATTCAGAAACACGGCTCGGCCCTATCCATATTCTCTGGTGAGAGAGGCCAGGATATATTTGGAACATCACACTTTTAAGAGCGTGAGCTTCAGCTCCCCTGGGTCATTTTCTGCTCTGGTCTTAATTGAGAGTGTTCTGGAAAAATCATTACTATATTAATGATTTAACACAAAGTAACTACCTGCTTTTTTCCAGGAGGAAAGGGAGATTTGCTTCGAATCAATACCCATGCACGCTCATTATAAGGGGGGTAAAGTTATAGTAATTAGGCAGACACCAATAACTTTTTAATGATCTTTGTTTTTAATTGCATATTATCGGGTTGCACAGTCTGTGTGTTTATACCCAAATATAAGATAATGGTGAGGGGTGAAGTAGATTAAAGAGAGGAGGCACCTGCAAGTTTTTTAGTATTTTACCTTAGTGGCAACAACAACAGCACTGATACTTTACAGCATGGGGGAGGAGGTCGACATGAATGTGACCCCTCTTGTCTTTTTTTATGCATCAGTTTCCAGTAATGGGCATAAACACTGTCCCTGGGTTGTTTTGAAATATTTGTGAGACGATACTTCCCTCCCTGCTGTCCTTTTGGGTGAGGAAGTGAAAGGACTGTGGGGTGAAATATTCGAGGGAGGTTAGGAGAAATCAAAAGATTAACATGCGAGCGGAATGATGGCATTTTACTATCACATGCTTCTTTTCTTTGGTAACAAAAGATTTCCTTTTCGTTTCAGCAGACCGCAGGCTGTGTGAAGTGCCAGTGTTTACTAGGAAAGGTACCATTTTGCTACGATGAGAGGAAAAGCAATAAAAATATGAATGAAAATGAGGTTAAATCCAACAGCAGTGGAGGCCATCTGTTAGCTCTTAAAGGGGAAGTGGTCTCCTCAAAGCAGCGGAGGGGTGAGTGTCTGAGAGAGAATAGGGAGGGTGGGGGGGGGAGGCTGGGTAAATGTGGTGATAGAAAGCACCCAGGAATGCCAGGCTGGCAATCAAGGACTGCTCTGAATAAGTGAGCCAGCCAAGACCTTTTTTTCTTCCTCTACTTCTGCCCAATCCCTTCTTTTACCCCACCCCCCCACCCCACTCACCCACCCAACTCCCTCCCTCCCTTGGCCTGTTCTCCCTGGCCCGCTCCCCAAAAAAACTGCAGCAGATTGTCAATTCAATGACTCCCCTGTCAGGTGATTATCTAGGAGCTTTAATGTAATCTTCCACTCACTCGTACCATATTTCAATTACGACTGCCATTGTGAAACAAGCTGCATATTCAATTCACCGATCGGCCCGCCGCCGCCTCAACAATGTCAACTGTAAAAGAACGCCAGCTGAAGGCAATTACGCATGTTTTCAGAGCCAATTATGATCGCTCTCACGGCGACGGTTATGCCACGAGCAAGGGAGTGTTCAGAAATTTTTAATTTAATGACAATATGCTCGTGGTAGGTTTCGGCGCGCCGCCCCCACTCCCCCGGCCTGCCATCTCGGCATCCACAGAGGGGACCATTAAGGCAGATAGGAGAAGATTATGACCTCTCTCAAGGGCCACGCTGGGAGCACAGGGAGGCTCTCAGCAGTGCAGGGTGGAAGGCATCCACTCATCCTCTCCGCAGGATCACAGCTGGCTGGGCCGAGCGAGAGAGGAAGGCTGGTTAGCTCGTCTTCCAGTTTGGACTGTGCCTGCAGAGGGAGCATAAACTCACACATTCCCACAGCAGGCCACAGACTGAGAGATGCTGTAAAGAGAGATCAGAGTCCACTCGGCGGGAATTCTTCCTTGACATTTCTGAGACACATGGCTCATCAGATCATTGGGTCTGAAAGCTTTCGGAAAGTGGTTTTCAGCTTGTTTTCAACGTGTTTTGCTTCAAACTCTGAAAACTAGTTCAAGTACACAACACAATATTGATTGAGTAAAAAAGAGTTTCGTTATAACGCAATTTCTTATTAATAAAGATCATTTTTACTGAATAATTTATTTAGTTAATTGAATGTCATAAAATACTGAAAATGCCCTTAACAAGTGTTGCAAGGTCATATCTGAAAGTTGCTTGTTTTGTCCGTCAATTCAATGCTGTTAGGTTTGATATAAAATTCATAAATAAATGAATTAATTAGCTTTATTTACATACAACTTTTCAAAAACATGCTTTACAGACATAAGACTTAATGTAAGATAAATATAAAACACAAAATATATTTACATATTGAATACACATTACATAAGATAATGCTAAGAAGATGCTATTTTTTGTAAAAATGTTGATAGATAAATAAGTAATAATTTAATATATATTAATAATTCTCACGCTAAAAAAATCAGATAACTATTAATTGTTTAACTCTAAAAAGGAAACCAAGAGCTGGTTCTATTCTTTGTTCATAATGACCTGATTATGCAGCTACAGGCTGTGGATTACATCAGATTTTTATTTACCATCTCAGTGATGGAGAACATATTGTTCATAGTTTTGAGCAACAGATTTAAACGCTCCATTGTTCAAACAGAATGCAGGTTAGATCCGAGCGTCCCTCCCTCCCCCACTGGGATGTTTGTATAAAACCCAGTCAGTTCTCAGGGGTAGAGGTTGACAGGAGAAGACATCACCCTGGTCCCTGGGAGATTGGCGAACACAACACATATATTAATGCATTAAATGTGTTGACTGTGTTCAGCCCAGGGATGTAGGAGGAAGCGAGAGAGAGAAAAAAGGTTAGGGGGAAGAGGAAGAAGAAGAAAAATAAAGCTGTTGTAATGTATGGTGTTGTCTTGTATAGCGTGTCTGGCAGCGGAGGGGCGGGGTTCGGAGGAGTGTCGGCCAGATTATAAGGCCTGTGGTGAGAGATGAGGGATGGCCGACTTGTAAACAAGTGACAAGCGTCCTGGATGACAATTCCTAATCCATCATAGTGCTGTCAGCGGTGACCGGCGAGGTGACGGACAGGACCCAGGAGAGGAGACAGCTGCTCCACGTCAATCCACATCATAATTTGAAAAGCTTTTCCACATGAGCTGAAACAGACGAAAAAGAGAAGGAGGGAAGAAGTCATGCATCCCACTATCTGCAACCTCCTCCATCTGCCTTCCATCTCCCTCCTCTCCTCCGTCTCACTTCTCCTCCTCCCTGCTGCTCAGGACTGAGATAATGTAGCATCCTCCTCTTTTTCACATAGGAAACCATGTATGCGTTAATTGACTTTGGTGATGGGACTATAATCAGATAAAGAGTGCATCAATGTAAATGTACACAAGACATTTAGAAAATGCAATCACCCCCTTATGGATGTGTTCATCATACTGTACAGACATATATGTGTGTAATAACTTCCGGGGATGTGGGAAGACAGGAAGAGTTAGTTAGTTTGTTGATGAGCAGAAGTTACCTTTTTTAACTTGAGCTTTTTTTCCTAGTTCAGAAACATGTCATCAACAAAGTCACTAATGCTGATTCTTTTTTAGCCATTTAGTTTATTGTTTAGACCCACAGACCCTTATTGTGTAAATGACTGTAATTGCAAAATACTTTAACTTATTTACCATGACTTTGAAACCTAATATGTAGAAAAATACTGGAGGTGTTTCACTTCTCTTTGCCACAAAGTGGTGCTGAACATTTGATGAAGGTGCCAAAAAAAAAAGACTTGACAATAAAGTAAAGTTATAACAGGAAATATTTCATCTTGTATATGTTGCATGCTACACTTACACCAAAAGTTGCAAAAGCTCCAAGTTAGTCTTGCATTCTAAATGCGTAAAGTACAGTAAAGTAAAGTTCATAAATAATGGCAACGACATGTAATTAGAGAATAAAAATGAAAAGTGCTCATTATGCAGACTCCTCCATGTGGATATTACAGTTTAATATTGTTAAAAGTTGTGCATTCATCTGTGAAAAGCAGTTAAAATGATTAAAATTCTCATTTTACCTGCTTCATATACTTTTTGTTGTTTAACAGTGAGTAAACTATTATTATTATTTATTATTATATATTATTATGTAAAAAGTACACATTTTTTTCTTGGAAAAGTAAACGAGTATCTCAGAATTTTATTCATGTGTAGAATAGGAAATACTTAGAGTAGATGAGTTATGCATGAACAAATACATGTGTTTATTTTCCACAGAGTCATGTGCAGATCTGCATGTTGTTGGACTGTGGGAGGAAGACAGTGCCTGAAGAAAACCTGCATATACACGTGGCCAACACGCAAACTCCATGCAAACCAAACCATCCTTTAAAGAATAAAATGTCATTTTCTGCAATGACATTTTTTTATACATGTCTTTGGCTCAAAATCCTATTCATAAGCAGTTATAATAAATATATATTACAGCTACAATATGCTAATTTAAGGTTAGAAGTAAACACAATCTAGACTATAAGTACAGATATGAGATGTTCATTAACACCAGGAGTAAAGAGGCCTCTATGAGTATTAATCTTCCTCTTGGCTGTCGGCCGGCTGATTTAGTCGCCCATGTTGGGTCAAGGCCCTCATTCTTTTCTTAAAGCCCTCGCTTCCCTGCCAAACCGGGATTTCCGATTGAGGGGCCTCAATAACAACTTTGATGTGGACAGCGTCCTAGAGAGTGAAGTGAAAGGCAAGAGGGAGGAGGGTCGCACAATGGCCTGACCTTCCTCCTCCTGCATCTGCACACATCACACTCTAAATGGTCACATTGATGCTGCCGCTTAGCTCTTTGCTGCGAGTCCTGATGGAGCCAACACTGGGGACTGGGACACAGCGAAGCCTGGGCACCTGCCAACAGACAGGGACAAATTGACTGAGATCAAGCCAGCTCTTATTGCATTTAACCTCCTGCACTTACCAGTTAGTTCTGCTTAAAGCAATGAATTAGTAAACTGCAAAGGAAAGCTAAACAGAGCTGCTAAAACAGGCTTGGAAAAACAGGGCCCGGTTATATTTTCTGTGTCATTATTTTAATTCAAATTTCTATTGTTTACTGATTATTTCCCCCTACCTTTTTACTTTTTTCCATTTCTATTCAGACCCATTTTATCCTGTAATGCCGAGCACAATCATTGAAATTTTTGGCCTTCGGTCTTTTTGGCTCAGTTCACCGAGACACTTCTGAATAACTGCTCGCATTGTGCCACAGGCATTGTCACTCTTAGTGATGAAGGTGAAATTAAAAATCCCCCCAAAACATGTTTTATTTTACTTGAACAACTTAATGAAAACAGCTCACAAAGACAATTATTTTCTATGAAAGTTGGAGCCGGCACTGTGTCTTATGATTGAAGGGAAAGGTTTATTTTTTCCTTTAGGGGGAACTCAGATTGGGCTGTGACGTGCTTCACCTTCACTAAAATATATGGCTTTTGTCAAGATGGCCTTTATCTTTCCAGGTGTATTGGAAATAAGAGAAAAACACTTTTAATGATGTCACAGAGGGAAAAAAGTCTGTGAGTTTAAATCTTTAACTGCAAGAAATTAGCTGCTTTGAGACATGCACTGAACTCCGGAGAATCTCTGGAGGGGCTGTATGTGAAAATGCAAATGTGAGTGACAAGCTCTGGACTTTCTCTGACCAGTCCCCTTGTAAAAACGCTGGAGAATGTCCGAATGAGCTGATGTGAGAACACACAGGACGCAGGAGATCCTCCACAGGAATCACTGCAAGCGAATGAGGATGTTGATGGCGTTTTTAATATGCAACAGACAAAAAAATATATAAACATACAAATATCCACGGATGAAAAAAAGGTGCCACATGCGTAGAGGATACAGACGAAGATATCAAGAAAGCTTTTGGTGTTGACGGGCTGTGAACAAAAACACGTGATATCCACAGCAGAATCGAAGTTACGTCCCATCTTGCACCACCCCTCACCTGAACGCTCCTTTGCTGTTGTGAACGAGTCTGAGCGCAGAATCTTCTGCTGTGTTGTTCATGTGTGATAAGCGAACTCTGGAGAATGTCCGGACCCAATCATGCGGACATCCTCCGGAGTTCATGTCTGAAAACAGCTGTTGTTTGATTACTGTCACTGCCAAGTTTAACCTGCCACCTTCTGACCTTTACGCTTTACAACAGTTCCTGATTCTTCTCCGGCACACCCATAATCAAGCCACCCCATGGATGTTTTTCTGTATCGCAGTCATACATGTAAGGTCACCACGAGACACGAGTGGGAAGAATCAGGGAGCAAAAGGCAAAATGTGTCGATTTAAGCAAGAGGGTAATAGGACGAGGAAGGGTGGAAAAAATCAATAACAACATAAAATTGATTTAGCGCGTGTCATAAAACATAAGTAAGTGCTCCGAGATGGAGAAAACTGGAGTCTCAATTTAATCTGCGCAAGAGCTTCACTGTACAGATGAAGTGATGTGAAGAGAGAGAGAAAGAGAAAGAAGGCAGAGTGCGCAGGAGGCAAGAAAAAAGAAAAGGAGGAGGGAGGACAGAGTGCCCCCCTAAGATAGAGAGAGAAAGATACAATAAAATCTAAAAGACAGACACTTAATTGTCATATTAAAGACTCTCTCCAGTGCTTGGCAGAGTGGAAGGTTAGCTCCCATTCATCATCCGCCTAACAGCCACTTGAACGAAATCACAATTAAAATCTGCTCAATACTGTCCCTGGGACGTTTTGCGAGCATTAATTTTTTCCCATTGATCCTCCACCCCCCATAAATCAGAAATGTTGCGGCCCATGTAATGGTTTATGGAGAGAGGATTATGGTGTTATGAAGCTAATGTAGCAGAACCGTCTCATTTACACACAGCCTCCCCGGCCGTCGTACAGCGGACAGAGTTATTACACTATTACGCAGCCGATCACAAACACAACACACTGACACTGTTTAAAAGCTACACGGAATTGGACAATACAGTGGATTTATAACGCTTATGATCATAATAGCGAGGAGTTTGTTTATCGGCAGTACTCTGAGCAGGTGGTACTAGTGGGGATGCGCATTAGATGGAAACTGCAGTACCTAAAGGGGCATTTCAGCAAAAATATAATAATCCATTATAATAAATAAAACTAAAAATTTGGCTTTGTTGTTTTTTCCTCCATGTAATATCTCGTCAATCAGATAGTTCTGCTTTTACCGTCCAGATCTTCAGACATATGTCTTAAAAAGTGTCACCCCAAAATTGCCCCTTCTCAAATAGTGCTGGATGAATGTGTTTGTGAACGGGTGAATGGCAAAACTGTACTGTGAAGCACTTAGAGTGGTCATCAAGACTAGAAAGGCGCCATATAAATAAAGACCATTTACCATTTGGTCAATTTTGGTTTTTAATAGTCACATCATTGAAAGGTTTAACTAAATATACTGAAATGTAACTTTGAATAATGTGCATAGCTAGACTCAGATCAGAGTACCACCAGGGGTAATAGTGAAAATATAATTTGCTTGTTATTTGGGGGAAGCGACCCATAAAAATCAAGTGACACACTGTTCCAGCTGTGACGTCTGCTCTATATAAAGATTAGATCTTTTTTGATAAGGTTTGTTATGGGGAGGGTTTTTTATGTCACACCATACCCGTATCCCACTGACACTCATTCACTTATCTCTGCTGTCCTGTGAAAATCTCCAGAACATCAATTCTTCATGCACATAGAAAAGACACCCAGGGCTGAAAAGCTCTGCATCAAATCATGTGTTTCAGATAATTCAATGGATGTTTAATTTATTCATATATTTTTTACTTTAGATGAAGAGGAAATTTCCTAACCTATCGAACACTTGGTCCTTCAGTTTCTCCTGAAAACCTCTACATTTTGTGACACATGGTTTTCAGAGCAATGGGACGGTGCCTGTAGAACTGTGGATGAAATCACTCACTGATCTATATAAGAGACAGACAGTAGTTTACTCTGCACTGAGCAGGGAATTGAGATTTCAGACATTGATGAATGATCCTTATCTTTGAATGTATCAATTACGAGGAATTGCATTGTGGGATTGTTAGCAGAAAGTATATAAAGTAAGTAAACTTTCAAAAAAATTCCACTGTGGTTTCTTATTAGAGCTTTCCTCTATATAGTATAATGCAAATGTCACACTGTGAATTAGTTCACTTAAATACATATTAGTCTGTACGGATGCCTTAACCCCCTAAAAGGTAAAGCTGATGTTAAAGGCTTTATATCAGCAGACCTTTTGACTTATCAAAGTGCAGGTGTCACATGTTAAACATCATTAATAACTCTCAGTAGAGCACATACCTCTTAAAAACATTTAAATCCACTTGATGGAGATTTTTATTTCAGTGAAAATGTCACAAAACAAAAAATCTGGACTTGTTAAAGGAGGTAATAAAAAACAATTCTCGACCCACCCCTTCATCCTGATCTGTGCCAAGATTCAATGAGTTCTTCCTTGGCCCATGTCCTCTCCTTAAAAACAAATTGGTTCAGTAGTATTTGTGTAATCCTGCTAAGAAGACAGATCCAGAAACAAACTGACAAACAGCAATGGAAGCTTAAACTCCTTGGCCGAGATACAGTAAATATTGCAGTTTGTCCAGTGCATTTATTTCACAGTGATTGCTACAAGTTACATTCAAAATCTGAATCTAAAATTTTTAGATTCAGATTTTACATAAAAAAAATCACATGATGAATTAATAAGGCAGTATCTACAGATAAACCAACTCGTCGTTAGTTTATCTGAAGATATTTCTGCTCTAAGCTAAAAAAAAAATCAAAAATTAGAGAAAGGTATGAAAAACATTTGTGAGAATTTATCATCTCTTGATTAATCTTGAGATTCTTCAGAGGGGATCCGATGCCTACATTGGGAACCGCTGGACTTAAACAAGTTGTACTTCCAACAGTTAAATGCTAATTATATATTGATACATCAATACTGACGACATGCACAATCAGAAACTTTTTCTATTGTGAAGGTCAAATATCCTCCATGAAAAAGGCCTTGTCCATTATTTTGAGTTCTTCCTCGATAACTTCACTATAACTTCCTGCTCATTTTTAACCGGACTCAAACCGCTCTAGTTTAACAGCTGAGGGACACATCGCCGCTTCCCGATGGCTGAAGCCCAGCCGCTCAGTGATCCCAGTGATCCCAGCTCTGACTATCATAGCTCAATCTGAGCGGGGGAGAAGGAGGCCCAGTGCCCAAGCATCAAATCATCATCACATAAAATGGTCCTGACACCAGCTAAAAAGGGAGATGGATCATGTGGCTTTGTGGTGCCAGAGAAGTTTGTCCCTTGATAGAGCCCTTAACTCAAAGCTAGTGCACCCCCCCCCTCCTGTTCCCATCACCACTAGACATTCGTATATAGCACACACACCGCACACACACATATGTCTGCCTCCCAACAGAGGTAATTCTCTCTCTCTTCAGGCTCAACAGCTTAACAAGGCCAAATCATAGCAAGCACCTCTTGGCTCAAGCATCCCACTTGGACAAGGCGTGTGTGAATGTGTGTCTGTGTCTCCCTTTGTGTATAGCTGGGGCGACTGTATTACAACTTTATCCCATAAGAATAGAACTGATATAATAGAAGCAGCAGGACAACTACCTCCTCGGAAATTTCAATATGAAGATGAAAAGCAGTAAGTCTTTTTGACAGCCCTCTGCTTCCTGCGAGCACATGTTTAAATGATGAATGTAAGGAGAAATAGCCGTAAGTGCCGCGGCCTGCAGTGTTTCCCATACATGGCTTTTACAGAGTCGACATGGTGAGGGCCCTGTATGCACAGACATAAATGACAGCTTTACAGTGTGCATAAAACCACTCCATAGAGGGAGGCACGTACTTATATCGACTGCGTCTCTGGATCTTTAAACAGCACCAGGAAGCTTCTGGTGTTAGTATGAGCCCACTGCAGTCAGTGACTCACATAGTGAAACAGTACATTACAGAATAGCTGATAAAAACGAATTACACAATGATTTGAGCATGTTAGAGATCAAAAGTTTTTCTATTTGGATTTAGTGATCTTCATTTTAAACTTGTGATTTAAAGCTAGGGTTGGCAATCCTGGAAAAGCTGGCAAGAGCCTCATGACAGAAAACACATGATTGATGGCTGTCCGGACGTGAAGAAGATTTCAACAAATAAGACAAAGTGAAACAACTTACCCATCCTACCTTTAACATTAACATGTCTTCCTAAGCATTCATGTAATATCACCATGACATATAGTCTGATGTGTTGCAAATGAACAGTGAAGCAAAGTAACTAACTGTAATTATTCAATCACTGTACTTGAGTAGGATTTGGAGGTACCTACATTTTTTATTTTCATTCTTTATTACTTTTATTTGTCTTGCTACGACTCGTGTTTATTTTTACAGGGATAAATATATGGCATGGACCTTTGCCTGATACCACAGCATTTTTAGTCGAACTATGGCAATCTCTTCATGGGTCCCACTCCGGTGAAATTTTCTTAACATGTTAACATGTCCCTCTTGTGCCTTTTGTATGATACAACATATTTTGAGGGAAATAAGCAGTCAATGCCATGGCTGAGTGTTTCCACCTCAATGCACCAGTAAACAAATGCCAATCAGAAAATTCAGACAGCCAGGATCTGTGATGTCACAAACCCAAGAAACCAGTCCTGTCAACTTGTGGGTGGGGCTCAGTAGCTCCTTAACTGCAGGTGGCGCTTTAAGGGTGGGGAGACAGGGAGAAGGGGATTTCTTTCATGTTTAACATTTAAAATATGTAATTTTGAGGAACAGAGAAGAGTTTTAGGAGGTGGAATAGGCTACTGGACTGGACAACAATAAATGGTTGCACTGCTGCTTTGAATCATTCTGCAAATAAATAGAAGGGATGTTTCTGTGCGGAGCCAACACTGTCACTCATACAGTCTGTGCTCCAGTTAATCAGGTGCACGGAAACTATAGCTTAATTTATAACTACACTTAAAACAGAAAATTGTTGGACCAATTTAAACAATCCCAATTGGCAAAATACAAATGAATTATATATAAATTTATTTGTTTATATTTTTTAATTTTTTTCCGAAATTAAATTGAAGTGCATGTTAATAAAACATATTTATTTATGATAGCCAATATGATAAAGTAACTAACAACAGATATTTTTGGCATGTTTGAATTAAGAATATAAAACTGCAGCCTTTTGAAAGAAACTTGAAATAAAGCTTTGTTTTCATTACTGTCCCTGATGGCAAGACATGATTTTAACTGTAGAAGAGCGAGAGGCACCTCCAGGGAACATGTGTGGGATCAGCATTTCTCTAAGCAGCAACATGAGAGAGTTTAAGACATGATGTAATGAAGCAGTTACGTAATTAGTGAAAATGCCAGTGTAAAAGATGTGTTTTATGAACTCTTACTCTGAACTGAATTATATTAATATAATAATGAAATTAAATCTCTGTGCAATGTGTATGTTGCCTTGTTTCTCAATGTGAAACCACATTTGCTTCTTCTTACAAGGTGTCTCTGCTCGATATTTTAAAAAGGAGCATTCTCGAAGACATTTTTACAACAGGTCTATATGACTAATTCCACCACCTGCGATTTCGAGCAGCTGCGGAAAGCCAGCCATGTTGCAGATGCAGTGCCGTGCTCTCGGTTTGTAAAAGGAGTAATCATTTCATGTAGTTCAGAAACTGCACGTCACCCTCTCGATGGAGCCACCAGACAGATATTACGTTCACTTTGCACTGACTGCTCCCAGGGCCGAGGAATAATGAGGAGGCTGGAGAAACCTCAGGGGTAATGTGGGACGCCCTCGCTGTACAACAGATAAACAAATCATCTGATGTAATGTGTATGTTATCTGAATAATGATAACACCATGAATAATGTTATTTGAGTGACAAAAAATGGCTCCTTGATAAGAAGACCGGGGATTTACAGTATCTTTGGTGATGAACATGATAGTGGTGAAATAAATGCAGTCCGAAGCACAATGCTGTAATTCAATCTTTAGCTAAGATCTTTACGGTGCGGCCTCTGCCGTCAGCTGCACACTGCCATAGAGCGCCACATCTCCGAGATAAATTCTCATGACAGTCAGCGAAACGCTTCCATAACCAGTGACATGGGATGATTTCCTGCTTCTGACAAGCCCCAGTATTGAGTATGATAACACTTACTTTGTCTTCATCCTTGGCTGGAGTATAATATCAATCGGTTTGATGATCCAGCAAACCGAGTCGAGCACTTGTGTATCAATCTTCATACATCGCTGCCTAGTGTCTAACAAAGAGCCCAGAATGGGATCATTCAATCACTCCTGGGCTGCTCTGTGCTCGGCACTCTTGGCCTTCTCTACAGCTCAAGTGTTTCACTCCCTGTCAAGCATCTCTCCTATTTTTCATCCCCTTCTTTTCCCTGTCTCTTTCTTTCGCATAGGAGGGATAAAGGCACAATTTACAGATGATCATATCATTGCACGCCCGCCATAACTAAATGTGACACGGTCAAATAGAATATGGAAAAGGTGTATTTCTGCCTGTTCTCACCTCCCAAGTCTCACAACCTTTCCCATGACCTCCTCGCCTTAAGTTGGCTTTTACTACCCATAAATCATCACTGCTCTACCTTTTAACCTTTTACCACCACAGAAGCTTCAGTCATTATCTGTGGGTCCCTCTTTCCTGAATATGAAAACTAAAATCCTCAATCTTCATGTTCTTATATTTCATATTAGAGGTTTATTATAGGTTACAACCTTAACTCTAAATGTTAAAAGCAATATTGTGACATTTTGGAAAATTCATCCTTTTTATTGGTAAGAATTAGATAAGAAGATTGATACAACTGTCAAATCAGTGCGCAGAATATTGTGCTATGAAACAGTTAAATGACAGTTCACTTAGCAGCTGGTAAAAGCTGGCCAGCCTCAGTCCAAATTCCATAAGGTCAATAATTGACACATATTATTCGGTCGTCATTGTGAGAATAGAAGCTGAACCTTTTTTATCCTTCAGTTTTTCTATAAACAAGATATCATGTGTTAATTGGGAAGGTCTAGAGGTATTTGTAAGCAGATTTCTACGACTAGTTGCTAAGATAAGCTAATCAGCTAATGGCAGTATCACTTCATGTTTACTATATTTATTTAATTATTTTTATGTATGGCAATCTACTCGTCTGACTTTTGGAAAAAAAAATTTAAATAAGTGTCAAAGGAAAAGAAACACGTAAAATACCGTAACAATTCCTTTGAAGAGCTACAAAGTGTAATTATATGGTACTACTATTAGAACTAGTTTTTGGTTAGATTGCTTTTTGGTATTAAGCTTGCATGACATTGTTTAAAAGGTGTCTTAAATTCAATATTAATTCCATACTTACATGGTATTTTATGTTTTACAGTGCAGTACACTGTAGGCCTATATTTTCTTCTTTTCATGAAAATCTTGAATATCCTAGACCTTTACAACGGAATGCTCTGGCTGCTATTAGAGGGAATTATAACACAAACTTACTCCATTCTCAATACCTCACTTTGGTCAAACACTGGCCTCCTACACAATGCATGGACAGATTGATGTGGAAACACATGAACACACATCAGCTACATTTGATTCTGCATTGCACTGCCATCATGCAAACAAGGTTTACAGTACATGTATACAACTGAAGACCTTTTGAGCATCAAAACCTGCACCTGATGTTGTCGTATCATATGTGTTGTGTAATAACAAAAGTTAACACCTTTATCTGTGCAGACTATTTACACCGACTGTCTCCATTAAATGTGGCTCTGCGGCCGGGTTTGGTGCAGACAACTATGAGGCTGTGCTCTCCCAGTGAAATATTGCTCAATCAATGGACACTCAGCAATCAACTTTTACTTGTCAGTTTTGATATATCCGATCATAGCTTTGGGTTGTTTTGCGATGTCTAATGTTCTGTGAAGATGGGCTTTTCATATTCTTTATCGTTTCTCTCCTCTGTTGTTTTTTTTTTTTTTTTGCCCCCATCGACAAAAAAATGCGTTTGCACTTTTGTGAAATAAAACCTCAGAGGGAGAGAGAGTGGAGGAGAGGAGTGAAATGAGAGGGAGAGAGGGTGTGTAAAGGAAACAATGAAATTTAACCCGTTTAAAACTGTATCATTTTCTGACCATACCTCAGGGCGCTGGGTGTTTATCGGCGGGACTGGAGAAGCAGAGATCACCGGACTGGTAATTGTTTCCTCTAAATCTGCTGAGCTCTGAGGAACACCAAGTGCAGTTTTTCATCAGACAGAGAATGAGAGGGTAAAAGGACAATACTAAGAAAAGCAAAAATGCTTTAGTCCATCATGCTGGTTTTTATCACTTCATCTAACAAGAGAGTAAGGCCACTAGCCTTCCACACAATGTAATTATAAACATGGCTTTTGCCACTGCATGGAGGAAGGTTGACGTTGGCTTCTGCTGCGACTGAAACCCAAACATTCTTTTCTTTTTTAAGTAAAGTTACCATGAAGAAAAAGAAACAATAAATTGCATATGTATTTTAAATTTGATGGGAACAGAAGGAGAGGTGAGGTGTTCGGGAAAAAGGACCTTGTCTCTAACTTGATTTGACATATTCCTATTGAGTCAAAGCTCAGCAATAGGCCTGATATCTCATTTAGCTGTAAAGTGATGTGCTCTGTGCACAGCCACAGAAAGACATCAGAAAGGCAAAGTACTGCCACACTCCACTCGGACCAATTTGTCTCCATCACTCCATTCATATAAACACTGAATGATTTAGCTAAAATTGTGCAGAAAATCTTATGGGGATTTTTTTCCCCCACTTTATTTTCATTATACTTGTGAGTATGTTAGAGGTTTCGATTCTATGCGTGCGTTTGCCTTTGAAAGTCTCAGATTTAGTGCGGCGGTATTGGCTCATTTTTCATATCCATTGTTGGCTTGTCAGGGTGTCATAGCTGTTCCACGGAGCTGTTAGATCAGTCCAAATGTATAAATCATCCAGGATCTGACACACTCATTTAATTTGGGGGGCCCTGGTGCGGCAGCGGGCCTATTAATGAAAAATCCCTGCCCTGGTTGCTGAGTGGGAACGTTCAGCCTTTTTTCTATTTTATTTTATTTTTTATATTAACATGGATATTCTGTATGATTTCCCACAGTCTCCTGTCGGCTGCCGCCCTGGCACTTTGTCATTTATCATCATATGTTACGTTGGTCTGTTGAATTCGTTCAGTCGAAAGCCCTTTATGAAAATCACTTTGCGTATTAAGAAAAAAGGGCAAACTCTGTGGTTGCAAGGTGGACCCAACCTCTCAGATTCCTCAATGCAGCGCTAGTTCCAACCCCGGAGCCTGTGTTATTGTTTTCCATCTGTGAAATAAAGTAACAGGTACTTAATGTACCAAAAACAATTTGTACAGCAGTTCTTTTCCCCATTGAAGGCGTGCATGGCTCGCTGAGGGCTTCCCTTATCTCAGCGAGGCTAATCCATTTTCACACTGCGCTCCGGCGCTCTCATTTTACAGCTGAGGAGCTCTCCGGCTCCACGCTGGGCCTGAAATGGGACCCCAGTCACTGTGGCCCCTTGGAGTTTGCGTAGGTAAGTGTGCAGAACAAATGCTGAAAAGTCTTTAAAAAGTTAAAGGGACTAGTTTGGCTTTTCTCCCCCCCCTTCTCTCTCTCTTTTTCTCTCTCTCCCCGGGTCCCACCTGATCACCTCCATTTTTTTCTGCATTTCACAGTGTGAGCAGCTTTCCTTGAGTGCTGTCACAGGAGAGGGTTTCAAACTGGAGGGGTGTACAGAAAGTCAAAAATGGTCTATATCTCTTTTCTGTAATGTACAGGTGATCTGTTTTTTGATTAATGTACGTGAACACACCACTATTTACAGTTTGATGTTTGAGAATAAAAATGATGTTAAGTCAACCCACTTATGCAGACTGATACAAAGGCACTGTTGAGAACAAAATATATTAATGCCACATGTGCAAGCTGCAGTAAGAACTAAATGGGAGCAAGTGGGAGTGATTGTGGTTTGAAATGATTACCACAAAACTTGATGGATTAGTGTTGCATATCAAAAAAGACGTGATTAGGATGTTAAGGATGGGGGAAGTAAATGACTCCTAAAAGGAATTGACTATAATATGCAACTCTTTTTTCATACAAAGAACGTATTTTGTTTTGGTCAACATACTTAACATTGAAAAGAACAAAAAAAAAATCCTTTCCCAACATTAACATTATGCATTTGTTTCCCTGAGCATCAAGGAATGCACATCACACCAGACTGTGGCAAAACAAAAAGCTGGCAGTTCTGTTGCTTGATAATGATATCTGGGTCCCACAGCGTCCACATGAATTACTATCTAATGGGGGGTCCTTCTGTTGGTCTGGTATCATGGGTGCGAGATTCTGGTGCAGGTTGGAAAGCCCTTCCTGAGGCGTCTTTGTTTGAGACACAGCCAAGATCATCCTGGTTCAAAGGTGTGCAGAGAAAGGACAAAGGATAATTCTGCTTTCAGCACCAGTGTAATTGGGGATATGGAGAATTTATATCTGTGACATTTAAAAATAATCTAAACTTTGACTAATTGAATACACAGTGTCATTATTTAAGAAAATACTTAAGTTCAAAAGCCTTGACCTTGTATTCAACTGACGTTAATTACAAAATTGACAGGCACCGTGAATAAAAAGTTCACACAATTTCTTTGTTTGGTTGTTTTTTTTTTCACATATCACTGACAAACTGTTTGGATATACTTACAAGCCGTGCTCCTAACCCTTCGCCATCCCATCATTGCCAAGTCACTTAAGGCATCTGTGGCCTCTCTGGCCCAGCCTCTGCAGCCCCATCAGCCCCCCGTTGTGGCCCATAACAGCGCATGCCCACTTGGCCGGGCCAGCCGGGAGGGCAGTCGGGCCAGGACTCCCAGGACTCCCAAGCATCCAGAGCAGCTGGAAGTCCCATCTTCCCATCTTGCTTCTCAGCAAAACAATCAAAACACAGAAAATCTATAATAAATCAGTCTCGGGCCCTATCTGGGAAAAGAAGAAGGGGGCTCAGTCGAGGAAAATCGCTGTCTGAAAAGTGAAACCAAGGAATTTTTTCCTAAGCAGGTTGAAGAAAGCAGGGTGGATACATTTGAGATGGCAGGGTTGCTAGTTCAAAGTCCATCCATTAGCAATACTGTTGGTTCCTGAAGATACCTAAAGATAACCCCATAATAAAGGTTAACAAAAAGAGCATGATAACTTCAGGGACCTCTGCTGAATGCCTCAGCCCTGTAATTTATATAAAGGCGAAAGCAGAGGTAATGTGATTACCTCTGGGTTGAACATTTGCAGTTGTGCATAAGTGAATGCGCAAGTCTGTTGATGTGATTCACAGTTCAAACTTACTTAGCCTCATTGAGTTAACCCCTCTAACCTAAACAACTGTAATGGAGAGCATGAAAAATCCCCGCTCTCTCTCTTTCCCTCTTGTCTCGCACCCCCCCAAACACACTCACACACACATACACACTCTTTAGTCTGACCACCCCAAGCTAATGCAGTTGACTCAGAAGGTCATTTGCAGTTCAGCGTGAGGTTAGAGATAAAGACACACACACGAATTCTCTCTTTGTGTTTGCCTTCTCGTCTTCGGGCACGGGAAGGGGAAACGCACAAAGGTGGGGGGGGGGGGCGGTGTTAACATTGTCAAGATCTTAACTTTAGTGTTAATTTGTTCAACTTGTCCTCTGTTTTTATGTGAAGGAAATGTGGATATTATGAAAGGAATCATCCAGGTGGCTCAATTCGTGATGTATGACTCCTATAAGTTAAATCAGATTACAAGATTTTCTCAAAATAGAGATACAGTCCCTCTGCTGTGGTGTCTATTTTGGTGGGCCCGAGTGTTTACATTAAGATGAGCTGGATTCCTTCACTCTCTCACCCACTCGGGAGGGATTTGAAGTCTGCTCGCTCGTCCATGGAGCTAATGCACAGCGAGGCCAAGCTAGACTGCGTCTGAATGGGCCTCGGAGCAGCTGGAAGGAAGAGATTCATAATCACCAGGCGAGATGACAGGTGGATCAAATTTCTAAACTTTTTTTGTTTGAGCGGTGACAGGCGATCAGTCAGCGGGAGAAGATGGTGTTTTCTTAACCTTAGAGTTGCATTAAGTTGACATCCTGCCGTAGCGGAACTAGGTGACATATTGATGTGGAGGAAATATAACAGGCAGGGAAGCTTTAAGACTTAAGGGTTTGGCAGAGGGGGAAAAAAAATTACAAGCAAGAGGGGTTTGGGGGTTTTATGGGTAACAGTCAAACAAAGCGACCACCTTTATGGTCTGTCTGTGTATATGTCTGCTTCAGCTCGGCAACGTTTGGGGGAGTTTGATGCCTGAAAATAAAAGTGCAAGAAAACAAAAGAAGGATTCAAAGATGACACAAAGGCAAATGAGTGATGCTATTATCAATTGCTGATATAAAGGGATATGTCATATACACAAAAACACCTAATTCATCGATTTATACACAGTAAACAGCGGATGGACACCCTACAGTGATTTTTCAATTTAGACCTTGAATGGTGATGCCCTCCACCATAAGCCGAGTATATTGGTGAGGCGAGCTAAAAGCCATGCATCAAATCAAAGTGGAGAGTGTTACCATAAGCATGAAGACAAACTGCTCTCACGTTTCTAAGTACAGAAGTCTACGTTCAGTTACTTTGTCACAAATCACTGCAAGGCTTCCCTCCCAATCCGTCATTTTCGGGATTACCGGGAGTTTGCGCGGTGCCGCCGCGGGCTCACAAGCCTGTCACCTGCTCAGTGGGGGTAATAATTGGTATGAAATAGCGTTATGGACAGCTGAAAGGTAAGTGCTCTGATTGACTTAGAATCCGCTCCGAGGATTCCTGTTTTACACTTTGTGTCAGGGTTCCTGCTTTTCCTCAACTCTCTCTCCTTTTTTTTTTCCCCTTCTTTTTAGTGATATGGATTTGTTGTCATGGAGGCCCGACGAGCTCGCTGACACGTCTGTCAGAAAATGAATTTTTTTTATTTCAGCCGCCCCTTGATTGACTCCATTTGTGTGGTGTGACTCTATCAGAAAACGCCAGTCTCCTGCTCATTCAGTCATCCGCTCCTGACTGGCGAAGTGGAGAGTCAAGACACAGACAGTGAGAGGACGGGAGAGAGAGATGGGGGGAAAAGGAATGAAAACTGAGGCTGTAATCAACATATCAGTGAGATATGAAGAGATTTACTTTTTATTTGATCTCTTCCTCTTTTTTTTTCCTTTTTGCACTTAATGTTATTTGTAGCGTTTATTCTCCGCTGAGAGATGAGATGTGAAGATGCGGGAGCCAGAGCGGGGAGAGTGAGCGGTCATGCTGCATAGCGATGCACTTGCACGCTTGCACCGAACAAACAGGCGTAGGAATCTGTACTGCGGGGATGTGCATAGCAAATCACACACTACACGACATGCATCTGACAGGGAACAAGAGGAATTTGTTTCGCTCTAACACTTGAGACAAAGATGGGAAGGAGGTGGGAGGGGAGGAAGAGTGTCACTTGCGTGTCGCGAAACACAAATCGGAGATGTGAAATGACATGTCTCTTGTCATAGACGTCCTTTGATGTTAGATGCACAAGTTAGATAAAAAAAGTATTAGTAACATGATACAAAATGCAGTCAAAGGACCAACAGCCACATTCTGAATTTGTCAAATTGATGGTGCATTGTGGGAGAAAAAAAAAAAGATAAGACAGAGGGAATAAAGCATCACCTTTCAGGTCACCCAGTTGTTATTTGTGCCTTAATTCAGCAGCTGGTGTTAGTCGTTCAAAAAGGCAGAGGCAGCGGCCGTGATGCTCCGAGCGTCACATATTCTTTTCTATGGCTTATCAGTCGGAGAGCCAGAGGAGCTGTCCGGTCTCATTCTCTCATTGGAGAGCACATGTCAGGACCTATTTGCCACTGGTTACTTTGAGAGTGACATCAGTGATGACCCTTTGACCCCGGCTGACGGAGAAATGCCTCCGCAATAGTTTTCCATTACAGAGGCGAGAGAGCACGGACACCAGACGGATATGTTGAAATTGGAAAATAGGAAAACTGGAAAAGGCATTTAGACCTGTGCTTGACCTATCATGTTTCAGTTTTCTGAAGGAGGTTTTATGAAATGAGTATTTGACCCATAAACAAAGCCTTTGTCATCCCCCTGCTTTTTTTCCCATGCTCTGACTTGTCCAGTAAAGACTATTACAGAGGTCGTTACACCAACACATTGAGCCTCCACTCATTTCATTTTGTCCTCCTTTTTTTTCTGATGATGATGTGTACCTGCTTTTCCGTCTGACTATGTGTGGATCGGCCTTGAGTGTATCTGTAGGGTTTCGAATTAGGGGACAAATTGTTGTGGCCGAGCTTTCGACATGCCTCTCAACAGGTTGGGTGCCGGAGTTTCATATAGATCTGAGCCGAGCCGTGACGCCGGTGATGAAGAGCACTCTGATGCTGCTGCAGTTTTCCAACACAAAAGATGCGATGACAACACCACCTGAATCCCTTTGAAATGGGTCTGACTGTTGCATGAAGGCTTGATGGTATATGTCATAGTATACACACTGTATGCATGTACAGTTATACACTTTTATTGACTCTAAGCCGATTGAAATTGACTTTTTATATTTAGATTTTCTTTTAAATAATTTTTATTGTAACTAAAGAGTGAAACTCTGAATGCAAAGCAAGTTTTGTGTGTTGCATCACTCGCTCTAGTTTGGTTCCCACAAGACCTGATGACCTGCTAGTGTCAGCACCTGTCGTCGGTGAAAAACATGAAATTGCATCTCCCCGTCTATCATGTCGCAGCATTTCCTCGCATGAATTATGTATTTATTCACAACCCGCATTGACAATTGTTTGTTATCTCATTAGACAAAATTATTTATTCAGGTTTGGTGTGAAAACAGCATTAAAATCAGTACTTTGATAGTATTGTAGAAATTGACGAACAATGAGATGTGTTGCTTGTGAGCTTTATGTGCTGGTGAATCGATTTGAATAAAACATTTTGACAAAGCCAGACCAGTGGTGTCCAGTCTTTACGCTGAGCCAAACAGCTACTAAAATTACCCTCATATTTAATGTACAGAAATGACAATGCTCTTAATTTTCTTATTGGACTCATGGCAAGCAAGAAAATATATTCCTCAGCTACCTACTTTATCCCATGGCAACATCGACATAATAACAGTACAATCTGGGTGTCGGAGACTGTGATGCCACATTTCTTTCTTAGTAATCAGAAGTATAAACCCCAATATGCTTCCTTCAACTGCTGATTATGTACTGTACAGATTACATGACACACCAGCTCTCCCATCACATTCCCATCTGCAGTACAGTCTCTGACTCTTTTAGAAACCTATTATATGAATGTCATCAAGAGCATCTGTGCTGCAGCGTGTGACTGTCTGATTGACAAATTACCTGCTGTAAACCACGGAAAAAGAAAAGCAAACTGTGTGGGAAGAAGTTCTCTTCCAGCACTGATTCATGTCATATGATGGGGACGCTCTGATAGGGGTATTTCTGCCTTAGCCCCCAGTATGCATCCCTGTAGCTCATAAAGACACATGTCACTATGTCAGAGCTGGGCAGGTCAATCTGAAGCGACGGCGAATCGTGCTCGCTTCTCAGCTACCACCGCTGGACTATACCTTCCTGATAAATTACATTTATGAAAGCTGCAATTACCTGATTACCTCGCTGCTCTGGCTCCCACTCACTAGCAGGATTCATCACGGCCCTATAATTTCATTCAAATTACCCATGAACCTTGGTGCGCAGTGTCAACACTAAATGCCATTGTGACCCTATTGAGTGTAAGTAATGTCCTCTGCGGTCAGCACAGTAGTAACTGAAATAATAAGCTGTTTCTTAAAATGAACATCCAGAGGTGAAAGGAGCGAGACAGACAGATATTACAGGTATGAACATGCTAAGAAGTGACAAACCAATCACTCAGAACCCAGCGGAAGATATGAAAAGTGTAGTTTAGACGCCGGTGTACGCTGGGATCGGCATGCAGCAGCTGAGATAGTGACATAGCCCCCTTGACCATCCACACCACGAGCCCCACGGGAAGCTCACAGCAGATTATTATTCTCTTTACCTCCCTTCCTTCGAGCAAACTGACCTCCTCAGACCTCCCGATATAAAAGCTCCTGTATCCTCAGACCGGCTCCAACCTAAAGAGCGACAAAACAAACTAACCGCTGGGCCGGTATATGGGCCCTCCCATGGTCCACCATCTCTCGCTCGGCATGGATGCGGCACTTCTGATTCTGCCCTCACACGCTGAACCTACCAGAGCTATGAAATTTTTTATAGTCCTAAAGACTTATGTTGCACACTGAAGGTGATCAAGTAAGAGAACAACTAAGTTTTCCATCTCCAGGAGGTGCCTCGCAACATGAAAGTTGAAGCGGGCATGAAGTGGATTTCCTCACGCATTCATAAATTCATTAGTCTAAACTTTTCAGTGTATCAGTTACATTAAGGCTCATTAACTTCTTTTTTCCTGCTTTATATTAGCTAATTAGCTCAGGGGTGGCCACAAATTAATTACCATCTTCTACACCCTCATGCAATTGCATTGTGTTTATTTAGTCTCTCCTATTAACTTTTAATCTTTTCCCACTCGTAAAAACAGGCAATTAACATTTTTTGATAAACAAAAATGATGCAAGCACAGGGATAATCAGCAGCTCTGCATGTTGTCTTTGCAAAATTACCCTGTCAGCTAATTTGACCCTCGAACCATCCTCGGTCCAGACAGGGCTCTTTGGTCCGTTAGATTGGCTGCTGCATGGTGGTAGCACAGCATGTCACAATGCTGTGACCTTTGTTTTTCTTTTTGCACTTTCCTTCTCTCCAGCACTTCTTCCCCTGCACATGATGTTGCTTTCTGTGCATGTGTTGCGTGGTAGACGCCAACCACTATGTTGATATCCTGTCTCCCTTTTGTTGTGCCGGAGTGAGGCAATCCATGATATGACAGCGGAACATTCTGCACAGAGATGCTGCGGAAGTCTTCAATTTTCCTGAGTGTATTTCAATAAACCAACACAATGGCTGCTTCATTAGCCCATTGATTCATTAATGTAGCCATCATTCTTCCTCATATTCACAGAGCACAAACACTGATGATACAAAAGGTAACAGTAATGATAACTCCGGCCACGGTCGAATTCCTGTTAAGGCACCAGGCGGCTATCCGCTTTGATAAAGAGGGCCATTTATACGCTGTCTCCTAGCACAGGGTCATCCTTCTCCATATTCTGTGTATTGACCCGGGTTGTTCCTTTTATTACAAGCAGGTTTTTTATTGAAGGATGATTACATTGAATGATGTCAAGCGAGGGGAGAAAAGATCGACCAGAATAATGACGTTCCGGAGAGGAGAGAAAGCGGAGGGGGTGGGCGGAGGGGTCGATGGCTGCACTTGCCCTGTCTTTCTGCGCGGCCTCACAAATTGAGTCGCATCCTTGCTCATCCATTATTTAAGGCCGATCGGACTCTCTTGGCAACTATGGATTTGATAATCATTCCCATGTCCATATTAAATATGTGACATAAATATCACAGTAGGGGCTTGTCAATAAGAGAGCAGCAGTGTGAAACTGGGGTGTAAAACAGAAACTAATATATGGATATGAGGCAGAGAGGAGATGAAAAGCTTGTGCAGGTGTTTCACTGCTTCTGAGACAATAAGGAGCTGAGAGATATTGGAATTGTACCATGTACCTGAAACAGCAGGAAATGAAATAATAATAACATTGAAATAACCTTATGCTTTGTAACATTATGTTGGATATGCAGCTTCTCCTCCAACATCTTTTAGCACGTATCAACATGGTTTACCTACATGTATGATACGTGTGTGCTTAGTGTTAATCTTAGCTTACTAACAGGCTAAATTTAAATGGTGACCTTCTTTTTTAAGATTCTTTATGTAAGTTCTCTCTGCCACTGAACATGGTGTCGTGCTGGGAGAGGGTGGTGGCGACGGGCATTTACCAAGAGCTTCGGGTCATTGTTGTGTTTAAAAGACATAGACACCCTGAGATTGGATTGCTACAGTCACTTTGCTATTGGAACGCGACGGTACATGCTGGCTTGCTAAGGCTAACTAGCGTATGTGAGAGAAATGAAAGCAAAACAAGACTTACTACAGCTCTTGGCGATTCAAGAAATGAAGTGTGATGCTGAACTCAGGATTCTGCTCGATTGGTAACAACTATTAAAGCTCTGTTGTCTATGTATCAACAGCCAAAACATTCCTATACATTCATATAGCCCCTTTCAGGATGACCTAAACCTTCAGGAAAGTTCCACCTGAGTATGTCTGCACCAGAACGTGCTGTATCCATCGGCAGCAAGCGCAACAAAGCACACGTTTATTCATATGAAAATGTGTCTGTGTGGGCGATGTAGCAGTGCACAAGGGGAAGAAGAGGGTGTCGGGTTGTAAGTCACCACATAAATAAGGTGGAGAGAGGGCTGATAACAAGAACCAGCATCTGCCAGGCAGGCAGGCCGTATGTCTCCTCTCTCCACGGTGGACTCTTCGTCTCCTGTGATTTTCTCCAGCTGCTGGCCATGAATACTGGCCTATGCACTCTAGATTAAAGCACAACACATGTTTCTCTGCAGGCTAGACTATATATCATCCCCTGATAACCGATGACAAACGCTGCTACATATTGTCTCAGAGCAAAGACGGGGTACGGAAAAACAATGTTTGGATGTGAGATATCTGTTACTCAGTCTTGCTTTAACCTTATCATGTTTAAATTTTGCATGTGTATACGTCCTGTCCACATTTAGCCAGGATGAACTAATTGATTTCTACAAAGGCTGCGAAACAAAAACATCCACTATTACACTATTACAGTCAGTTTTCTCCGGCAACAGCAAACAACAGAACTTCAAATGGATTCCTGAGAAGACTGTGGACATCTCTACTCTTCCTGCTCTCACTTGCTCATCTAGGTTGAGCCAGTCCAACAGTGGTTTATTTGTCATGTCTAAGCGTGTTGTATGTTACAGGAGAACCAGCCCATCCAGACTAGGTTTGATGGTTGGGCTTTTTTTTCAGTCATTTCGTTATATGTAGTTTTGCCATGATGACCGAGGTGAAATGAAGTCTCAACTCTTCTGAGACTCACTCCTTTGGGCTTATTTTAGACTTTAATGGCAGTGATGTATTGTTGCTCAGTGAATATGATGCTCTGTCCTCCTTTTCTGCCAGGGTGGCTATATTTCCTGTTTCTTCACCTTGTCACAAATAGGACTAAATCATGTCAAAGTAGCACAATTTTTATTTAGATTATTCTCCACCATTGAGGCTATGTCATTTGTGAGACACGGCGGAGATGAACTACTGAACAAATTGGAATTGAAATTATTGAAACTTGGTAGAAGGATATGAAATTGGCCAAGAAGGAAGCCATTGAATTTCGGCGGCAAATGGAAAAAGGGGCTGATCAAGGAAAATCACTTTCTTTAACCTAAAAGGATTTCGATTTTTTTTACATTTTCTCTGATTTCTAAGAGAATATTCGCGGATCTAGATGAAAAAAGACGGGGATGTATATGGGGAGGGATAGTTGTGAGTGACATGAAAAACTGGATCTAGTGAATTTAAATGTGGTTTCAAAAGGGGACTGTTGGGCTTTGACACAGGTACTGTATATACTATACTGAGTGCCATTCTTGACAGGATACAACTGCAGCTTCACATTAAAAGCTCATATTAGTTATTTCTCACTCTTTGTCTGGGAGTGGCTGTACAAGCCATGGGCCCCTGTCACCAACAGGAACTAATGTTTAGCTCATGTCATGACACCAGGTCCTCCTCCATCTCACACAACAGCTTACAAGCATCAGACGTAGCAGACCTTCGTCGTCGTGCTGACCATAATAAACACACGGTGAAGGTTGTGGAACTGGCACTGTTTGGTTAGGGTTATGCATAAAAACTGCTCGATTATGTCATTAAAGTTACTGTAAAAAATACTAAGACGGTGGAACTGTCACGGATAAAAAAAAGCTACATTGACTGTGTTTGAAATGGGAAATGAAAAGTTGTGATTGTTATCAAATCCATTGACCTGACCTAATTAAATAATGAATCAGTGCTACATTCATTAAAATCTTCAAATTCTACAGTCTTGAAAATGTGCAGAGAAATCACAGGCCAGACTCAAACTGTAACATCCTGTTACGTTTCTGCATATTCCACTTTCTGTATTATTTTGTACATCACTAATATTTCCTGTCTTTGCAGTTCCTGATTCCTGTAACTTCCCATTGTGCTTTGACAGATTGTCTTGTGACCCTTGTGTGTAAGTGTCTAGTGTTTGTCCAAGTGCTTCTTCTCTGTGTTTTACTTGTGCTTTTGTTTTTGGCACTTTAGATGTTTGCCTGCGTCCTGCCTATGTTTGGTTGCCTTGGATGCTCTGACTTCTTCTGTATGATCAATTGAACTGTGAATAAACACTACACCTTTTTGTCCTAAACCCTAAAGGTGTTCTCTGCATTGTATTATTACTCTGCAAATGTCACACTAACAAGGAAGTGGTCTCCGTGCATTTTCCTGAAACATTCCTGATCTGACAAAAGGTCTTTTGAGGTCTCTCAATAAGGTCTTGAAGGAGACATTATGCTCATAATGTTCAGAAAATGCATCACTTTCCTCATTCTGTCCATTGCTGCAGCTCCTCTTTTCAGCCTCTGTCTGAAACACTTGGTTTTAGCTTCTGTCTCTTTATTGCCCCCTCCTGACTGAAGGTCTGCACTTTACCTGGATTTATAAGGGGGCATGAGAGACTACGTAAATGTCATGATGTTACATCACGAAACGCCCGGATGAGGTGTTTCAGACTGTTCAACTTCAGATCCTCCACATACACAAAAACAAATATAACATACTAAAGGAAAGAAAAACCTGAAAACGCATATGTCTCCTTTAAATCACACATAACCTAAGTAATTAGTAAACTTTACTTTGTTCAGATTAGTGTTTTTTATGTCCCATCAAATAAATAAGTACATCTTGGTATCACTTCATGACTGACTTTATTACTTTTTGACATTGTTGTCAAGTAAAGCAAAGAATCATTCCACCCAGCTATCAGTTAGCGATAGTACCATCAACCTTGTTTGTTGTCAACTCAAAGCCCAGCAGCACATTGCTGTGTCATGCAAATACATTAGGGAAGGTGAGGCCACCTAGCCCTCTCCATTAAAAGCAAACATGTAAGTCTTTTTTAATGTCAAACATTTATGAAATAACTGCAAAGATATTCATTCACCCCTGAAATGGCCGTGAACTTTTTTTCGATAGTTGTATGTGAGGGAAAAAGTGCATTAATATTGGATTAATGGATTAATTAAAATATAAGTTTGAAAGGCTCATGTATAAGCAAGGCAGTATTACTTTTTCTCTTAAACATGTTTTTAAATGTTATTATTAATATTGATGATGATGCATAACATTTTTATGTGAACCACAATAAACAGTGAAGATTAACGTGTTTATAGTGACGGTAAAATTTTCACAACGATTTTCTCGGACAAGCTACATCCTTCCCTTTAACGAGAGCACCCACTGTCATTGTTGCATCAGTATAGAGGTAACTATCAGTGGAGCAGGGAAAACAAATTCAATAATAATTAACTTGGGTCATCTACCCATCTGCTATGGCTCATAAACCTTAGAGAAAATTTCCCCCAGAACTTTTCTAAAGCCTTTAAGTCTCCCACATGCCTGTGAGAGATGCTTTACACAGACCAAACTCTGCTTCATGTTTCAGGCCTTAGCCTGCTTCAGCCAAGCCAGAATCCCTGAAACATCATTTAATATGCATATCCGTGAACATTAAGACCATGGGCATTCTTTAATGGTTACAGTTGTAAAACATGTTTAAATACAACGAATTTGAATACAATCAACATTTGAGCAGTCTGCCCCTGCTCATCAACACCTCACACCAGCTCTGGACACTTTTAAAACTCATGCACCTGAAAACCCATTTTTATTCTTTTTAACCTTTTCTAACCCTTTTAAAACAGGTTGAGACTTTTATTTATGAGTTTTTATGCTTTACAAATACATTTACTTGGCTTGACATGCATGATTAATGTTGAGTGTACTGTGGACAGAGCTCTACTCCTCCAAAGATACATCTATTTGGACTAAGGGTTCTGGAGTTTTCACAAAGTAGATACCTTATGCTTTTTTTTTTTTAAGTGAAATTAGAAATGCAATTCTTTATGGTCACTGATGTCCAGATTGTGCCACTTTAATACTTTTGGGTTTTAATTAGGTCAAAGGAAACAGAAACAGAATATTGTTTGCTTTTTTTTACAATATTTTTTACTGGGGTTTTATTTTGTATTTTTCACTCTCAGAAAAACAAACATACAGGTTAATCTTTTCTAACAATCACAAAAGCAACATTTGTTTAGATAATGTCTGACAAGCTTCCAAGCATGTGAGTCAAGTTGATTTATGACATTCATATAATAAGAAGTTTTATGTTTTACAGTGTTATAGCTATGGAAATATAGTGTACAACAAGGCCACTGTCACAGCACAAAGGAGCAATCTAAGAGTTTCTCTCTGGTCGCTGCAGCTCCGCTTGAAAACCACATTCTCCTCTTTTACATTTCTTCTACTATCTTTTACACTCAACCAGACAAAGTGTGGCCCTGCAGTGTGCCGGCTCTGTTGTTGTGTGCCGTATGAGCCGCTCTCTATGCCGGCTGTCAGCTGGCTGTAGAGCTAATATCGGGGCTGCCTCTCCGCCTGGCAGACCCAATCAGACTCTGGAAGCTGGGCTGATTGGACTGACATACTCCATCAAACCCAGCATCAAACCGCCTCTGACCATACACTGGGGCCTGACTGCTTTGGACATCATGGAGTAGGCCGGCACAGGCTTTTTTAAACAATCCTAATATAGATCACAGAGGTTTCTACCCCACTGCTTCTCCTGGTAGAGTTTCAGGGGTTTTAGATGCATTCTCCGAAGAAGTCTCAAGCTATTTATTTATATATACATTGACGCATGTGCACTTACTTTTGTTGCACGGGAGTTATGTGGAAAGTACAAATGATGTCCTTTTATTGCACTTTTTTGCATCTGTTCACTGTACACAAGCACTTAACATTTTATCTAATATTTAAAAAGTATTTTGGGTGTAGCAATTTAGTTTTAAAGGACCTAGTCAAATGTTCCACACTTGTAGTACCATGTAGTATTTATTATCAAAACATGTGGCATCAAGATTTTCATGCTTTGAACTGCTTTTAATCCGAGCATCTCAACCATACCGCACTTCCGATATAAAACTGTTAAACATAATTAAGTATTTCATATAATTGGATTGACTTTAATCATCTTTAATCACCCAAATATATTCTAAAATTGAAATGTTTATGAGAAAAAGGGATTTTTGTGGGAATGATCACAACCCTGAAAGCCTTGGACAAACATGTTGAACCTTCTAATTATCTAGTATAGTTAAGGAAGTACACTCAGCATCTGCGTGTGTGTGTGTGTGTGTTTCATTTCTGCCTGGAGGGGGGAATAAAAGGTTGTGAAAATTTGTCAGACAGTGCACGAGGAGCTTTACAATGCCAACAGCACTGTGAGCCACGAGAGGCATTGCTGCTCTTTTTCACTTACTAATAAGATTTGTTTGCTTTTTTCGGAAAAAAACACACAAAAATATAACATGAATGCTAAAAATCTGACTGTTACAAACACTTTCGTGGAGCACTGGGATTTAACTGGCTGCTTCCACCGCTGTGCTGAGCTGTGCTGTCCCCTCCGTGGCTGAGGAGGTGTCTCAGTCATGGTGCCATTGTTTGCAAAATGACAACGCTATGGGTTGAAATGTGTGAGTGGCGCTTAGACAACATTTACCTCTCAATGCTGCATCCGTTTATATGGCAATTTAAAGCCCCGGGGGTCCAAGGCAGAAGCTGCAGCAAAGAAATGTTGGACGCTTCTTTACCGAGCTGAAACCGTTTTCGGTCCCATTGACGCATCAGGCTGTCCTCTGCCACCACAGGGGGCGATGTCAGCAACACTACCCCCACCCCCAACATGACACCTAATTAGTCTTTATCCCATATTCAACAATAAGGGTGACAGTCAATGCGAGTGGGTGACAGACAATGCGAGTGTGGATTAATTGAGTGAGATTTTCCAGTGGAGCAGAGGCAGACGGAAACAAGAGGACATCGGTCCCTTTGAAAAACAATAATTTTAATATTAATGCTGATAATGACAATAACAACAGTGAAAGTGCCATGAAACATGTTTTTAAGGCGGGTGTAGAGTACTGCACAAAGAAAAGTAAACTATAAAAAGGCTAATAAACATCATCACATAGTTGCAAGTCTGGAAAAGTAAATTTAAAGAAGTTAGTTCTCTGATTGCCAAGAAACAACGGTGTCTTGTTTGAAATTCCTCCCATACAAAAGGTGTCATGATGACCTGCTGTATTGCTTTTTTTGCCATTTCGCTACAGCGTGTGGAGCTAAAAAGGGGCTGAGGACACAATTATGTTTTCATTCCCCCTAGTGGCAATGTTCAATGAATCCATTGAAGGTGGGGTTGGATTAATGATACATTTATTCATTATCATTTTAATATAGCCACAATGCACAATCAGCTGCAATACAGCAAGACAGAGCCGAGAAAACAAATTAGCACAAAGCCTAAGGAATATTTTTTTCCCTCTATTCTGCATCCTCGTGGCATATGGCTACCTATTTGCAACAAGAGTTCATTTGCAGATATATAAAGAAATCAGTGTAGGGACAAATAAAATTATGTAATAAAACTCAACCAAGAAGAAATATTGCCTGCGAAACATATGGCACTGTCAAAAATTATCACTTGAGACGCTAAACACAAAATACTGGCAAGTACAATTCCAACACGTTCCAGCCTAAATGAATTAAATCACTTCATTATAGAGTAGAAAGGTAGGAGTTATAATCGTCTCAATTAGACCGGAGCCATAAAGCGAAGATAATGTATATGTAATTTCTTTTAATTTAGCTGCCATCTGTTTGTTGCAATTGAACGCACTGTAATATTTAGCTTTTCATTAGTTTGTTTTTCTCTCAGTGAGACAGATCATTGTGTATGAGTGCACGACAGTTTGAGTTCAATAAACCCAGGATGACTGATCTCATTTGATAATGGAGCTTTGAGAGCATTAGTCATGTGTGGGGATGGATTATTCGAAAAACCGAAGAATCCCATAACGCATTTCAAGGTAATTGATGCACTTCTGCATCCCATCCATGTCAAATAGAGGTAAACGTTGAGGAAACACACAGTTACTGTAAGCAGCAGCGTGAACACTATAGTGTTACGGGCCTCTTTTCATCTGGCTCTCATACTAAAACTCTTTCAATAGTTCTCCAGAAGCCTCTCAAGCATATGTCTCCTCATCTGCTTATCTTGGCAAACACTTGGCGCGGTGGATGAGGGGCGGATGGAGGAAAGTAAGAGTTGAGTCGACTCCTCTCCCTGATGGCCTCGCAGGCCCGGCTGCCTGGCTCGGCTGCTTCGCGCAGCGCGAGCGCTCTCCCCAACCTGCCATATGGGAGCCATAGCACTTTTCTTTATCATCTCTTCTTTTTTATGCCTACTGGTTGTGTGGCTGCCTTTGTTGTTCAGGAATAATCAAATGTTGATAGCATAGTTCAAATGGACCATTAAGTATGTGAGAATGCTCTATGGAGATGGAGCAGATAAGAGACCAGGAGCCAGGCAGTCTGCCACGTTCAATAGCCAGCCTAGTGGTGGTGCTAATTTGATTATAATATAGTCATCTCCGAAGATTAGAGCTATTCAATTAAATATTCTAATTAACCTGAAGTATTAGGCAAATGATGCTAATTACAAATATCCTCAAGAGAGCCAGCTGGATGAAAGGCTCGGCTCGCGACTGATACTTCAGACCACTGTCTCGTAACAAGATGTCCTATATCATAGACCCGGCGAATATTAAATTCCTCGCTAATTTGCCTCATCCCCATTTGTTTAATGGCATTTGCATTTTGTTTGAAATTGTAATAAACATGTGTACCCAGCTCTTAACTTCAGAGAGAAAGTGCACTCTTGGGGTAGCTTAGTATTTCTGTTTACACAGCTCCCCCAGAACATTCTGTCTCTCTCACACACACACACACATGCACAGAAAAAACAAACACACACACACACGCGCGCACATGGAGCCTGGCCCATTAACTCAAAGTGCTTGTAGTGACTGCATTGTAGCTGCATTATTTTCTGCATTATTTTCTGGCCCATTTTCATGGGATACATTTTTTTTGCGAAAGTTGATGTTTCTAATAATTAGGAATATATTGATTTATGAGGGGTGTATCAAATAATCTTGATAATTGTCATCATGTCTACACACATGGCCACAAATACTGTGTGTGTGTGTGTGTGAGAGAGAGAGAGAGAGGCATGGGGAGAGGGAGAAAGACTTAAATAGATGCAAGAAATAATTCATTGTGGTTGCACAATGGTTGTGGTTGCAAACCCAAATGCTTCGTCTAAAATCATGAAATCATCATATTTGACAAAGGTTAGAGGAAAAGAAAAGCTATCATGGTAGAGAAACATGTAGGTGCCTTCAGTGATTACTTTATATTCATAGTTTTTCCACTCCAAGGTCTTGAATATGTCATGTGCATAATGCCGGCCCTCAGTGTGGCATTATAGTCACTCCAAGCAACGTGTTTCAATAAGGCAATTTTCTCACTGCCTAAGAACATCAGCGGGGCGCCATTCTCAACAAAGACAGAGTATGACATGTTATCTAAGCATACATCTGCAGGACAGAACTATACTTTATTAAAGGAAAATAGGATTTCACAAATGTTTTGACAAGCAGCGGGCGGGAGGAGGGGCAGAGGGTGATGCAAGGGGGCGGGGGGCAGTGGAAGGGTGTTGACGGGGCTGGGGGTGTGGGGTGGTGGGGGTGGGTGATTCTTGATTCATGGGTTGTGAACAGGGGCCATGGAAAGGGTTAGGTAAAGAAAAGTGGGAAATGCAGCTCAGGGGGGATCAAATACCTGGACGTATAGTGAAACACGCCACAACAGTTTTGGGTCTGCATGTTTTATGCGCATGGTGTTCGCTGCACAAATCACAGCATGGCAGAGGATTTGTCGTCAGGGGGGGGGTGGAGGAGGAGGCGTTCCGGCGGTGGGGGCACAAGATGAGCCTTGTTTTGTATCTAAGCAACCATAAACAAAGTAAATCCTATGATTGCAGATTAATTAGCCCAAATCAATAATGATCAAATCAAAATTAGAACCACGCACTTTAGAATAAGCAGTGTTTTGATCGAGGCAGTATTGGCTCAAATGCTCAACTGACAATTTTGTTACTTTCCGTGAATGACAAAACCAGTTATACATTTAGTTTGTAATCTGCAATAAACAAATACATTTATGTTATTCTAACAGTGCTGGATAGTAAAAAAATATATGTATTATAGTACTGTTTTCATGTTATTCTCCCATAGAAAGGCACTTGAGCTCAAACCTCTACTAAGGCCCAACAGTCCCTTTAAATTCCATAAAGTAGCAACACATTGCACACACTCATACCATCAGTTCCCTAAATATACCAGATTCTTTTCATCGAGATCCATGAATTATTCCCTGGAAAATTGGTGAAAATATCCGGATCTGCCCCTTACGCGGATTTGTGCGAAAATTGCACAGGTTCTCTCCTAGCTCATGCCCCTCCCTTCCATATGAGTCGTTGTTGCTCTAAACTTCCAGTGGTTCCATTAAATGACCAGTTTGAGACCTAAAAGTAAAAAACACAAAAATGTCCACATCCTTGTGATTAGAGGGGCTTGACTCATACTTTGGGAACCACTGGACGAAAACAGCTACAACAGTAAAATGCTACTTAGTCTATATTGTATATAAATACATCAATACTGATGGTCTATATTTTTTAAGTTGACACATTATGTCTTACTTTTATTTTTGACATATCTTGATATACTTATATGACTTGATGTGACTTTTTACTTTGTAAACAAGTATTTTCACATTGTGCAGTCTGTAATTCCCATAAGCAAAGATGCTTCATCCAAGCACTGTATTGGAGTACCACACAATGTGGCCTATTGTACCTGATTCTCCACCTACAGCTGTAATTGTGGGATATTCTGTGAAACTGGCTTGGACAGAGACGGAGACAAAGGCATTTTCAATCCCCTCAAAATATTTGATTTCTCATTTTCAGCCCTGATCACCTCCGAGCTTGTTGGACGTCTGCATTAAGGTTGATACAGCGACTGTATTTACTACAGGGGGATATCATATGAGTCGGGCTAAGCCGTGAGGGATGATATCAGCTTTTGTTTGAGCCTCTGCATCGTGGAGAGACAGTCGTAAGTACTGTACACCTGTCTCATTAGAAGAACCATGCTGTTGACCCAGTGTATTAGCCTGGGCCTAATCCTGGCGGATCTGAACAGGCTTCCCTAAGCCTCTCATATGGATAAGTCTTCCCCTGAGCCACCATGACAAGGCTGCAGCACAATGGAAAAGCAGGCCACGCTAACACATCATTATGCTCTCCCAAACAGATACAGATTATGAGCGAGGACGGGTTTGGTTTGTTTATTGGCAACATTACTGTCAAATTATTGCTGTTACTGGCAGGCACTGCAAGAGGCTATTCACACCACAGGCACACAGACACACACACACTCACACACACACACTAATCTCTGCACAGTTATGCAAACACACATCCATGTACACACACATAATAAAATCAGATCTACAGTCAAAATTTACTGAAGCTGGCTGAGGACTTTGAAACACAGCGTCTGTGGCTCAGGGGTTAGAGTGGTTGTTCTCTCACCAGAAGGTTGGCGGTTCAATCCCGGTCTTCCCACTCCGCATGCCAAAGTGTCCTTGGGCAAGATACTGAACCCCAAATTGCCCCTCCTCATAGACGAGAAAAGCACTGTATAAATACACACCATTTACCATATAGACACATTATGGTCAGTAAGATCTTTGCTCTGTACGTAATTAGACATTTAAAGGAACAGATCAACATTTCACATATTAGCTTTCTTGCCAGGACTCAGTTGGCTTAGTTACTAGATTGGGATTACCAAAGCTAAACAATTTAACAAATGGATCACGACATACACTTTATTTTTTCAAGTTTAACAAACATAATGTAATGTACTGACTAGTCAGCTTCAGAGGTGCTGGTGAGCAGATTTTGTTTCACAGCTACACAAATAAGTGGCACAAAAGTTTGAATCCCCACCAGTCAACACCTTAGCCAGACACAATTCAGTATTTCGTCCCCTGACCAACTGAGGCTCCATCGGTCTAACCTGTCCCATGATTCCCTGCCCTTCAGTGACAAACTGTATGGGTTCAAGTCCCAGCAGTGGCTCAATTACCTATGTCTAAAGATAATGATAAGTACTTCAAGGCGCTAACCTTTATCAAGGAGGTTATGTTTCCCCCCTGTCCATTTTGTATTTAAGCCCTATGAGACAAATTGTGATTTGTGAATATGGGCTACAAAAATTAAATTTGATTGATTGATTCAGAGGCGAATTACAACGCGCAAATAAATTAGAAGGGTACAATTAAATCAAGCCACGGGAAAAGAGAGATGGAATCAACGTCAAGCGATGATAATCTGCTCCTTTTAGTTAGAAAAAAAAGAAATACCTGGGTAAAATATTGATGGAGAGGAGAACTTTGAGTTTCACACCTTGGTTCAGGAGTTTAAACTGTACCAAAGCAGCTTCAGGACATATGTAAGAATGTCATTCGGACAGTTTGAAGAACTGATGGAACAACCAGCTACAAGATTATAGTTTTTTTGAATATAAATTTTACGGAGGTCCCGTTTCTGAACAATCTTGGTGTGTGCATTCATTCATTTCCTTCAACAGGAGTTGGGTTGCCTGTTGTTTCAAGTCAGCAACATCATATCCTTTTAAAGACTAAAATAAATGTGAGAAATGGCTGAAGATAAATATGTTAAATAAGTTGACAAATAAACTTCATATCAGACCAGATAGAGGAAGAAGTTGTTGTTCTTCTACTTCTACTACTACTACTACTACTACTACAACTACTACTGCTTCAAGATGTGTCGTTGTCAACAACAGGCTTTCTGATTGTACATGTAGGGATCAAAACTTTGGAAAAATTGGCCTGGGTCCAAAAATGTACAACTTAATCCTCAATTTTAATAACACACATGCGACCATTTGGCTCCACCAACATACTGGTGTGAATTTCACATTAAAGCGTTATGTCTGCCATTATTAATGTCATAACAAGAGGGAGAGAACGAGACAGGGACAGAGACAATGAAGTCTGATTTAGACTTGAGCTAGAAATCAAAGCCAATCACAAAGCTCCCTCTTCACATATTGACTCCTTTTTGTAAACATCAAGATGAGACGATTGATTATTGAGAGAAGTTGAGGCAGTGTCGACCGCTCCTTTGTCACATGTCCTTGTCCTCTCTCTCTGCTGAAGTGCTTCACAAGACATTTTCTCCTTTCTTAGAAGAAACCCAAAAACATATTTCTATATCTTGCTATTTTCTAATTACCAGTATTAGATGTATAGATGCAAAGCTAAACTTGTGCATTTTACAAATTTCCTTCATGTCCTTTAGTGGTTTGTTGGTTTGATATTGATGCACTCGCCAGTCTCTACTGTCTCCACCCAGGACACCCAGATAAGTATTTACCTGATCATCGGCAATCTGCTTTGCCACGACCCTGCTGAAGACGAGAGCTGGTGACTGAACAAAGTGCTCAGTGGAAGGAAGCTGTCGAACCTCCGAGCGCCGCGTGCATCGCGGCTCCGCCTGGCAAAATGCAAATGTCAAGTGACACTCGACAAGTCTGTGATTAAGATTTAATAGAGAAAAATGTGAGGCGAGGATATTAGCCTAACTAAGACACATCAGCTGGCTGTCCTCAGGGTGCCCCGCCCCATCTCCTTGCATCCCCCTGTTGCAGCAGGAGACCACTACAACCAGGACGCACAAACACAGATGTTGCTTCAGCAAACTCATTTTCTGGAGAAGAAAAAAAAGAAATCCCTTGTGTCTAACATGTATTAAAGGGACAATTTTTCTTTTCTTTCTTTCTTTCTTTCTTTCTTTCTTTCATATTGCTCAGGACTATATAAAAAAATCCATTAAAGATATGTATCGTAAAATTATATTTACGAACAATTTCTGAAACAAAGGAAATGACCATAATTGGATCATGTAATATACATATGTGAAAATAGTTCAGTAAAATAAGCACCTATATGTTTTTTTCCCGCCATCTGTTTTTGGCTGCATTGTGTTCTCTAAAGCAAAAAGGTGTGTGAGAGAAGCAGTTACACAGAATGCATTCAATGATGATCAGGGTTGCATTTAAATAAAAAATGATCAGATCGATTATATTGAAATGGCCTCTGTTTTTTTTATGCTCAGTGTCTCAAAGTGCTTTCCACCCACACAAGCTTGAAACTCCAAGCTCTTGATTTGTCACCAACAACTGCTGCGGAGGTCAAACAACACAAGGAGGGAGCATGCAGAGGAATCCCTCGAGCCCGCTCACAGAGGAAGGTCAGCTCTGCTCCGCCAGCACTTAGTGAGCCTCCGCCGTCACCGACCAATTTCTCCACCGCAAATCTCCTCTGAAATTTAAAAAATTTAATTTGTCAACATGTTTCTATCATATGCTCCATCACTGTCCGAGCCAGTGGCAGGGGCCAGAGGCCCGTCGGGGGGTGGGAGGAGTGACTGCGGGATGGGGGGGTACATGGTGTGGGGGGACGTGCTGCGGGGCCAAAGGCAGCTGCTCTCGGATGGGAAGACGGCGCTGTGATTAGGCCTTCACGCTGGCTGGAATTGTCCCGGACAGCCTAGAAATCAGATTATTAACTCTGATACCAGACACCCTGTCTCCTGGCCGGGATTAGCATGAAAATTTTGATATGGATCGATAAGCAATCTTTCCCCTTCTTCACAATCTCCCAAGGCTTCATTAATCTGTGTGTATGTTTATGTCAAGGAATTAAGACATCTCTGTTACCCTATCATCCCTTTCCCCAACACACACACACACACACACACACACACACACACACACCCGCCCCCCTGCTCTGTTCTCTCAGGATGCTCGATGGGAGCATCTCATAGAGATTTATTAAATCAAGCACTGCCTCTACTTACCTCAAAGTAAATTGCCTCCTGTTCCTTCCTCTGGCCTCTGAGGTCTCTGCATAAGCCTGAAGATCACTTTTGTGTTCTTCAAGAAAATCCACTAACTATTAGTAAATGTTAACAACATGACAGAAAACTGACAATATTAGGAATGTATCTACTGGTGTACAGTACATACACTATTCCCTAAATACAAATAAAGAGACAGTAGAGCTATTGTTTTATATCAAAACTGTAATCCTACTGTATCCAGTGTTTCTTATCAGTGCATTGCTCATATGACAGTATACATATACATACAATAATACATACAATAATACATACATACAAACATACATACATTACTTGGGATTACAAGACAACCCTAATTTCCAAACATATATATATGCTCTTCTGGTATTACTGATACAAAACCTGGGGGAAAAAAGGAACAATTTAAGGAAAAAATTAAATGTTCACATACTGAATCGATAGGGTTTCTCCAGATAACTGGAAGGACTTTATATGTTTCATACGAAACAACACGTCATCCATATTTACAAAATCTCACAGAACAGAGCAGTTCATATACATATACAGTGTGCATTTAAAAGAGAATGACACTAAATGCCAATATAACTTGTATATGTGTCCTAATCATTGTAGACAAAATAATTAAATTTAAAAGCAAATGTTAAAGTCAATAATACGGTGTATATAATAATAATGATAATACATTTTATGTGTATAGTACCTTTCAAGAAAAAGAAGAAGACCCTTTGCATAGACATTAAAAGAAAGACATGCTAAAGATAAAAACATAACATCATTATACATTGAAAGCAGTGGGGAAGAGGTTAGTTTTGCGTTGGGATTTGAAGGTTACAATAGGTCAGTGCAGTCTCTGATGTATTGGGGGAATTACAGATTGAAAGGAAATTGATATTATACATACAATTTATCATGACTGGGTCATCAATGACACCTGTTTGGTGATTATTCTTTCTGCCAAGTTAACTACAAGGACACGTTTGAAAATAGACTCTTGGTGGTTTTACAGACGCATTGATGTGGCCACTGCACGTCTGTCCAGTCGCTGTTTGCCAAGTTTTAAACAACTCGAACAGGTTCTGCATCCTCCTCTCCTTCCTAAAACCTTCTAAATCTTATAAAAACTTTCAAAGTCACTGCTTGGTGTCTTGTGACAGATTGTTGGAGCAAATGCAGAGGAGCTGTCACTACCAGTAATGCTTAAAACTGTTTGTCACCCAGCTCATGGTCATCAAGGTGCCAAGAAGTCATCATTCAGCTTCTTAAGAAAACAGCTCTTCTTTTGGACAAGTTTCAGTCATTAGATTCAAGTTTAAATCCATTTAATCTGTTTGTTCCAGTATTATTTGACTAGTTTCATCCCTGTGGATCAAAATGACTAAATGAATCATTCAAAGTGTATGTAACCTTTATCCTCAGTTTTGGCTGCAGTGCGTCTCCCTGGAAGCTCAAAAAATGCCTTTAGAACACAGCGCTGGGAGGCGGGGCTGAAACATGAGCGGTCGCCCACTTTTGATTAGGGGGCGTTCAACCCATAAATGTAGATTGATCTTTTATATATTGGTAAAAAATGTGATATTAAAGCCAACATTGATGTATTTCATCAACGAAGAGTCATATAATGTATGCTCAATAACAGATTTGGGTGTGCAGTATCTCTTTAAATCCATTTGTAGTTATTTAAAAGGATTAACAAACGACACGGACAGAGGTGGTCATCTTAAAATGTCACTAAGTCTGACAGTTTTTCTCAAAATCAGTGCAAATCAATGACAATCTGAGCTGACTACTCCACTTTATTTATAAAAAACAATGCACAAAGAATGCTTAAAAAAAACTGCATTAAAACAAGTAATTGGCAAATTGCTTGTTATATTTAAAAAAAAATTGACTTTATTGTCGGGGGTGAAATGCGATCACTCCGCAGGATCTAATATCTGCTTCTATTTCCGTAACGTCAAACACAAAGATATAAATACATAACCATAATAAATAAGTGACACACATATAATGAAAGGGAGTATGTGAACGCGTTGATGGATTATCTGAAACTCAAGGCATGGACGGAGAGTGGCCGAGCACAGCCAGTGGAGAGGATCAGTGCTGGTATAATTATGACCCATACACAGAGCATAATTAATCTGGCCTGCATCATTAGGAAACACGAGTCCAGCCATGTCATTAAAGTGCTTTTAGTCGTCTGTACTGTCCTCCCTTTGGCCCGATGCACTCTCTGCTTCACCAGCCCACTGCTGGTCATTTACAGAAAGAGCACTCATCCACGCGGCGGCACGACTCCTCACATATTGTCTTTATGTCCAATCATGGTTAATAATGACGAGCTTTAGAAGGAAGGAAATGAATAAATGAAAGTCTGGGGGGAAATATGGAGTCAAGTTTGACAGTGATAAAGTATTTCCTCATAGTTGAACCCGGGCTATTCTATGATTTGATGAACTGCGTCGGCCGGTGATTTGATTATAATGCCTCGCGACTCCTCCACATATAAGGAAAGGAAATCAGGCTTCAGTCGAGCTGCAGACTAAATTCCAAAGTTCTTGTGCGTAAGCTTCAACATATTGTTTGAGTTCATGTACCGAATGTTAAAAATCAGGGGTTAAACGCCACATCGTTAGCATCATTTCCTTTGTGGCTTCCAAGTATACTATTAGTCGAGTCATATTATTTACTAAAGTGCTAATACTATTCTCTCATGTCCATTAACAAAGTGAGGTATGTGTATAGGTAAGTGGATCCAATTGGCTAAGAGCTTGTGGTTTCAGCAGAGAGTGCCTTTAAGTCTGAACACTCCAAAGTATTGGACTCGGGGTCAGGTTCAAATTAATTAAAGGGCTATAAATGAAAGAGGCCTCTAATGAGTGCAATCTTACCTACCCAATATTTAATATTTCATCATTAAACAGTAAAATGACCCGATATGATCCTAATGCAGTCCCAATTATGCAGCATTGATCAAAGTGACCTTTTCATACCGAGGAGTGGAAAAAAATCAATCCAACACCTCCTCCTGTGTTTTTCATTCTGCTTCACTATTCCCTGCATACTAAAGTTGCACCGGCTATAGGAGCCGCCTGTACATACGTCTATATAATATGTACCAAGCAAAACGCTGCTTGTCAAATCAACTGACCCCGGCACAGAAAGCAATCTCTCCATGTCCATACATCTAATTCTTTTTGTTCACAAGCATGTTGCATTTCTCTTTGGGTTTGTTTGTTTTTGCCTCCCCACACGTGTCCCTCCGCCCACACACCCGCAGCCGGCTCGCCCTGCACCGCCTCGCCCTGTCTGCCGCCAGACACCCAGCCATGTTAAATCCCAGAAGCTGAGACAGGTGACGAAAACGGGGCCAGACTTGCCTGCCCATCAGCCGAGGTGCAGGGGCTAGGAGCCATCATAATGGCTAATTCCCCCCTCCCCCCCCGCCCGGCCCAGGGAGCAGGAAAAGAAGCGAGACGGGAAAAGTGAAATCGGTACAATGCCTAAACACATTTCGCTGAAGGATCTGTCTTGATTTGGTGTACTGCTTGACACTCTCCATTTTCTGTTTGACTGGTAACTGCTGATGTGCTTTTCCCTTGTCAACTCACCATGAAACAAGTTCAGTGTATTTATAAAGATTGCCAAGTTTGGCTGCTGTTTGGCTCAAGAACAATTGACCAGATCCACTTGATTAAAGTTTCAATGACTAAAAGACATTCTTCTGAGAAAAAAAAGGATTTTTTTTATGTACAGTCTGCAAGAAAATGTGTTAACATGAGTAAAAGGAAATCAGGGTTTATAGAGTCAAAGAAAAAGAAAGAACCGAAAGGAAAATATAGAAGCACATAGAACACAAGATGTGTGTGTGTGTCCATCTAATATCCAATGAGTTAAATGTGAGGCGAATCATAAACTAATCTCCCACATCCATTTTCACCACCCTGCTTATGAATCATAGCCTGTTAAAACTGTATGGGCTTTAGCAGAAAGGTAAAAGATTGCTTTTATTCTTTATGACTTGCCCGAGGAACAGCAGCTTATAATCCACTAAGCACATCTTAATCAATGTTCCCCTCTGCCGTGCCGTGGCCTGTAAGGAGCAAAACAGAACATGATGGATATAATCTGTGTAAAACCTCACTCTCCCCGGAGCAGATTAATTATGATCTTTGTAAGTCATAAACACATCCTTTTAATTATTGATGGATAACCCTCTGAAATGAAACCTTTCTGATTTACAGTGGCAGCGTTATGAGCCGCCTTGCTCTCGGCTGCTTTATAGAGACCGAGGAGGTAAGTCTGCGATTGCATAAAACATTTCATTGGCTAAATGGAGAGGGATCATACGCTCACGTCAGAATTAGTTCGTTTTCATTGTCGCGAATCAAAGGGTTTCAAGGTGAGCAGGTTGATGGGAAAGTGTGTGTGTGTTTGTGTATGTATGCACATGTGTGCACGGGGGCCTCCTGGTTGGCCATGACAGCTCTGCTAGAATCAAGTGTGGCACTCTAATATGAGTGAAAATAATGGAATCCTATATGTCTTTGAGCATGTCAGCGTTTCACGGCGGGCCCAAATGGAAAGTGACGGCAGGTCGCGGCTGAGGAGGAGGACAGAGATGCTGAAATGGGAATCAGGCGACCATCTGTGTGGCTGACCCGCAGTTAGCCAGGGCTGGGATTCGCTGTCATCCAACATCAAGCAGCTAAAAACCTCTATCCTCTCATTTAGTGACTTTTTACAATTATGTTTTAGTTTGAAAACCCATCAAGGTACGCCTGGCGTCCACACTGTTGTGAGGTTTGAGAGCCGCTAAAACGTAGAAGCTCGGAAACACTGGTGGCCCCGTTTCAGTTTGGGGCTGCATTTTAGTCTGGACGGGCAGAATCAGTTGTTTGGAAACAATGACGTACACACTTACAATCAGAAGGGTGTTTTTGGTTAAGACGTAGCCTTTGCAGATTTTTCATCCTTCTATCACATTCGCTGTTAAGTTTTCAAACTAAAACCCAAAGGTATGGATGAAGCCTCACAAAGGGTTTGTAACATTAAAGGATTGGCTCACTCAAATTACAAAGCTACGAGCAACAGAGAGAGCTACTTTTTAAATTGTACTCCATTTCAGCACAAAATACCAAATAATAGTTTTCTGTCTTTAAAATGAGGAATGTGGAGCATCTTGTTCAGTTAAACCTTCCTATAAGTTTCACAAATGGTGAAATGCTTTGTCACAACAGAGCCACATTATCTATATTGATATTTATCAGGACTTTGAAAAGATGAAAGTCTATTCAGAAATCACACAGACTTGAAGGAAACTGTCTCTTTTGTGGAGCAGGACATGTTTGGCAGTGGGCGACTGTGAGGTTATCGTTGGTTACATCTGTGTATATAATCAAAGGGGTTTTGTAGTTCCTGTATGAAATTGGTTCAAGATTTTGGATCCAGAGGATGAACACGGGTTCTCCTTCCTGCTTATTTCCTAAAAAAGCTTTTGTTGTTTTTTTCTACTTGAGTCTCATAATATTACGACTTATACTCGACATATTACCACTTAGGTTTTTGTAAAATTAAAACTTTTTTGTCGTAACATTACAACTTTATTCTTATATTACGACTTGGCCCAACATGATCCTAATACACCGTCATACAGAGCTGGTTTGTATGTTTGGGTCAATTTACCATTTAGACTTAAATTAGTGACAATGTATATAAATATAATATTGCATATTTCTGAATGGACACCACAACACAAATTGAAACTACAAAGCACTGACTTTTTTAAAAATGATCTTCTGAGGAGACCTGACAATCATTGCTGTTCCTGACACAATATTTCTCACATTGGTGGTTATTCGCCTTCTGTTCAACAACCAAACATCTAAGTTTACTTACAATTTATCGCTGCCACATAACTGGACTTAATGAGCATGTAATTGGCTTTGAGTTGGATTATGGAAACAGACGCACACAGTGTGACATCTCTATTTCATCCCTTCGGCCTTATTTACAAAACCGCCAAAAAATATAATTAGAAAGCTCCAGCCTGAGATAAGAGGCGGTGGTGTACGAGTGATTTAAAGCATCGTAGGGGTTTCTTGAGTTTGTGGCTGAGGGCAACATGCTCGAGTAAGTATGGGGGTCGGATAACCTGGAACCACTTACATCAGAGGATGTCCTTTTTCTTTGCTATCACCGGTTTCCTCCCGCTGCACTGTAACACACGTTCAAAAACAACAACCCCCCCCAACGCATCATCTCCCTTAATACAGTGATCCCCCCACAACCTGCTTTTCACATGACTAAGCCATTATCCCCTCTCACCCCCTCCACCCCCAGCGCCACCCATCCTAATCAAAGATACAGAGATGAAAAGGGCTTTATTAATAAAAGTTCCCCCCTTCAGGAAGATGGGAACTAAATGATTGCTCGAATGTGCACAATTTGAGGCGGATCCGCTGGCAGACTGGGCATCTGGACTGGGTGGAGCCAGCAGTAAACTCTTGCATCTGGAAGCTGTTTACTCTGCAGAAATTAAGAGACGCACCACGCACAGATATACCACCCGCAGTCACTAACTTGGAGTGTAAGTGAGTGTATGTCAGCGTCAGTAACACATGTTTTGGTTTTTTTGTCTTCTTTTTTTCTTTCTTCATGCCCATGTTGGTGTGTCTTCCGTATATTTGCATATTCCAAAAACAAAGCTGCATGATTCAGATTTTATTGCGTTTCTCATTAGGGAGGGGGAGCTGCACTCTTTGTGTGACCATCCGTCATGTGGCATTTGCTCTTCTCGGTGTCCAGATGTAGTGTAGCATTGTAGCTTCAGCTAGTTTAATGGATGCAAAGTGAAACAGATGCAGCTGTGATGCTTCATAAAAATCCATTTGTGCACAAGCCATTACACTTCTGCAACAGCGAAGGACATCCAAAAAACACTTTACAGAAGATGTGGAATCTGTGCCTGTACAGCACAGCAGTGTTTTCTCTTTTTTGTCTTCTATACCACTTTTCTGCTACTCATAGGCTTCTCTCTGGTTGCTGTGGTGATGGAGGAATGTCACATTAGTCTGTGATTATCTCTATGAGGTCTACATTCGGTTTCCTCCAACTTGAGTAATTGCATTTTTCGTCTTCCGTCTTCTTCTTCTCTTTTTTTTTCTTTTTTAATCAAACTCACAAACAATAAGTGGGCAGGCGCTGACAGAAAGTCAATGCGGCTTGGACAGCCGTTAGGTCTGAGAAGAAGGCCCCGACACAGACGCCTTTTATGCTGGGGATGACGAGGCCAAGTGGGCCCCATCACAGGTTAAACAAAAAAGCGTCTGAGCGACCGGACTCAGAGGGCTGAAGCGAAAGCCAGTGCAGCGGCGCAGACAGCCACCACTGTGCAATTCTAGTCGTCTGACAAAAGACTGATGCTATCTAATAAAGAGGGCTGCATCCATCTCTAGCACACAAACATCACCGACAACACAGAGAGGCATAGAGAGGAGTGAATGGGTGTGTGTGTAAGGAGAGGCAGCCGAGACAGTTGTTGACTCTCAAGCACCATAAATAGTAGCTGTTCTCTGTCAATGAGAGATGAACTACATAAATGAAGACTTGGAGAGTGGATTGCAGATGCACTGCAATAATGTCAGGTCATTCTCGAAGTCAGTGGTGTTGAAAAAAGGGTATGGGGACTCTCAGGGAGCCTTGGAGGGTTTGGGATAAATCTACAGTTAAACAAGAAGTAGGTGTCAGTAATTTATATATATTAATTTACAAAACATTGTCCACATTACAGAATGTATTAGAACTATAGGGTTCAATTTGACAATATTATCTATAAAATCAACGAGAGATCAGGACTCTATTACAACATCTTTCTGTCAGTTCACCCACTGTGGTCCAGTCTGAATCTCCACAGCTATCTGATGGAGTGCCAGGACATTTTGCTCAGATGTTCATGGCCCTTCAGGACGAGCAATGTTCCTCTAGTGCCACAATGAGGTCAACATTTGTGGATTTCAGCTAAATGTCTATACAACTGTTGGATGGTAGCAATTCATTTTGATACAGACATTCAAGTCCCCCTCTAGAAGGCTGTCTCCATTGGTAATTACAAGTCAGTACACATGCCCTTGACCTGTGGTGTCCCTCATGGGTCGATTCTGGGACAACTTCTGTTAAATCTATACATTCTCCCACATCATTCACAACAATACTCAAATAAACATGTAGGTCATTTCTGTTCAAAAAGACCAGGTGACGTTGTTGTCAATGTGTTGGTGTCTGTGTCTTGATGTCAGAAAGAGAGAGTGGACCTGGGGAGGTGTGGGTGAATTGATGCACTGTGCACAGCTCGACTATAAAATGTCACTGATTTAAAAAAAAGGTAATCAATATGTGGTGGTCAATGTTAGTAGTTTGTACGGTCATCACTAAAAAAAAGGAAAGATATTGTTCATTATAAACGTGTAGTGGGTCAGAGAATATCAGATGAGTGGGCGGTCCTTCAATCTGGTCCAAGATACGTCTGCATTCACACATCTCAAAGAATGCGGACACATTCTTCCCAGACCACTTCTGAATGTGATCGGATCTCCATTGTGCCCCCAATGTCTCTCGGGCACATTCACACTTGAACTTGATCACTGGTGATCAGATCAGCCAAGACGCACCAGGTCTGAACTTGGCCTTGGTTCTTCTACTATTCAACTCCACTACACTAAGAAACATGTTTTTCACTTGAAACAAAAATGCTTCATGATCTGTCTTTAAAACATAAAAGGGGACATGCAAAAGAAAACTGATGTATTCAAAACAAGAAACACTTATTATGCACACAACAAAATTCATGAGGGGCCACACTGCTATCTCCTTTGTATCCATATGTGAGAACGCACCATAAGAACAGCCTCACAGAACTGCTAGCAAGGCTGTGGAATTAGTGGTTTTTTAAATATAAATTATTCAGAAAACCTGACAATCTGACCAAATTAGATGCCAGAGCCAAAAACATGTCAGTATGCAAGCGTGAGAGGACATTACCCAATACAATCAGTCAGGATGCCTCTGCTATACCAACAATAAATATGATCAAGATGTGACAAACGCAGATTGCAGATGCTTGCAACTTGATTGGGGGTGAAAAGGTGCAGACCGGACTGGAGGAGGATGATACACGACTGCTGTTAAAATAGAATACTTGGTGAGAGAGCACTTTCATGGAAAGACGAGGCTCATGTCAGGCTGCGTGTGATCACCGCTAACATATGCGTGACAGCAGCCGCGCTGAGATGTTTGCTAATTTCCCCCCATTTTTTAAATTCCATTTTATTTGTACTCATTGATTTTGTGTGAGGGTGGGAATAGCCGGCCATCACGGCTCCAGGAATAAAATGCTGGCACTGACCTGTGCATAGATAATTCTCCATGAAAGACAATCAATAAATAACAAACACTCCCTAATCAGCCAAGGAGCTGACAGAATGACATTCCATTATCCCCATCTGGCCCAGTGCAGTCAGAACAGCCAAACCTCAAAGGGCCAGGTTTCCCCCAACACACATTTTCTTACCAGAGCCTGTCCAGGCCCTGATGCCACATCCCTACACACATGAACAGACAAATAATTTCCCCACAGATACAATGTGTCACTGCTTGCACCCATACCAAAACCAGCTCATAACATTTTGCAAAATGAGCACATGTTCTGAAATGCAGATTATGTGTTATAGAGACCAATTATGTGAACGCTTTGTTCCCCCCACAACAAACTGATTTATGTGAAAGCTGAACATAACAAACATTCCCTTGTGTGTAACATGAAAAGGGTAGCTAACATTTCAGGGGAAGTAATTACACAACTTGGGTAGATATAAGCAACAGCAGACGGGCGGTACACAATTTCTGTTTATTTGATTGTATTCCTGTAAGGCTCAGTGGGAATTTACCTGCATTATCAATGAGCATGGACCAAAATTCACTGTGATTTTCCTCCAGACGCTTTTGCCAACACCAAGACTCTCCTTTGAGATATTGTCACTTTTGTTTTAGTCCTGTGCAAATATTTGTATCAGCCTTTAACCAGCCAAGAGATCACTCCCCGTCTGATACATCACCATGAAGATTTCCTTCATAGGATTGGGTAAGCACAACTCAACACCAATATTTTCAACTTAATAACTGGAAAAAAAAAAACCCGACATGAAACCTCACATTTTGAGGGTGTCCTCATATGTGTCTGTTATAAAACCCTCAGGTTTTAAGGTGTATTCTCAAACAACCCTTAGAGTCTGTTTTTATTCAGTGCCTTATTTATTAACAGCTTAAAAAGCAGTCAGCGTAAAACAAACAATAATAATACAATAGAAACACAACAGGAACCAACCCGACCCAGTTTAAAGTGCAATGCTGATGTTTTCTCTGCTGTCAAATGTGGTCCCATGCTGTGTGCAGGTAACAGTGATGGTGGTCACTCTCTTAAGAGCCTCCCATCATTGAGTTTACAATATAACTTGCTACTAGATTGGTAAGTAAACACCTGATAATGCTAATGCTGGCCATCTAGTAATTATCTAGATTGCTAGATAACAAGCCACCAAACAAACCCCTAGCTGGCTATCTAGCAATAAGATGGATACCCTCCATCATCAAAATCCCCATAACAGATTAAAAGATTGTGATATTGCTTGTTTTGGGAAGGTATTGACAATTATGTTTTAATTTTAATACATCCACAATTTTTCCAGTACTGAAGTTAATGTAAAGTAATTAAGGTAGTAGCGTCACAATCCCAGAATTATCTATTGTTCCAATAAAAGCCATAAATAAAACTTTGTCTCTCTTTCTCCTCATCCTCATCCACTGTGCATCTACTAATAGATGAAAATGTTAATGCTGACTTCTGTTGCCTCCATGTTTACTTCTGTACAATAGAGTGCTACTGGTGACACCTTTGTTTTTGTCCATTTGGAGTCCGTTCAGGAGTGAGACCAGTTCACACTGGAATCAGATTGGCCCCAAAAAATAAAATAAAAGCCTAGCCAAATAAAACAAATCTGATTTTAGCAGTAAGTCTCTAGGGGTTCAGTGCGAACGCGTCCTGATGTTTACAGTGATTGAAAAGCTGAGAGTAGCATGTCACTTTAATCTAATTACATGGGTGAGTCATGAAGGCTTGTCTTCACATGGTTCCAAGACCACAGCTACGTTTGATTTATCAGTGGTTGTGAGTTTTATGATCTTACATGGAAAGTTTTGTCGGATCACTTCCAGAGTACGTTATGCACGCTTCTATCGAAAGATATGAATGTGGGCCGACAACACCATCAGCTGTTTAAAATAAAAAAGATTTATCATTTTTTTGTATATACATTTTTTTCAGTGTTAGAGCAATCAATGCTTTTGTTTTTACCTCAATAACATGTCCACAAAACAAACACCTATAATAACTGTAACTGTAAATAAATGCATTTTCCCATTTCAGTGTGGGTTTTTCCAGGGAAGCCCTTTTTGACACTGGATGTTTAAACAACAACAACTGACCCAGGAGAGTGAGGCTATAAAGGCAGTAAAGCTCTCCATGTCTAAGCGGTTTACAGTGCACCCCGACTGGGAGGTAACAATACCAGTGGTGTGTGTGTGTGTGTGTGTGTGTGTGTGTGTGTGTGTGTGTGTGTGTGTGTGTGTGTGTGTGTGTGTGTGTGTGTGTGTGTGGGCATTTGACAAGGTAACAGCGGAGTCACTGGTGGCAATGTGTTATTGCTGTGCCTCACTCCCATTGAGAACATGAAAAGCGGTATGATAGACAAGGAACAATTAGCATTCTGGGTTTTGTAAAGGATGAATTTAGCTGCACAATCAAAGCCTCTTAACAAGCAGCTCTTGTGCACCTGAACACATCCTGTACAACACTATCGGGTGATAATGCTTGAATAAAAGGATGAATAGCAATACAGGCACATTGTATGTCAACACTGACAATTCTGCAGATTATGTGTAATCTTCAGCTTTGTGTGTGGGAGTGTGTGCACATTTACTCTCAGTGGAGGCTCCCATTTCAAACAGCCACCTCATCATTCATGCGCTTCAACATGAGCAGCTAGTTTTCATAAAGTGCCAATACTTAGCATGCACTGGAAATGAGCGTGGTATCATGTTGCCTGTGTGCACGCCAAGCCATTAAGTAGGTTTCCCTTTTTTTTTTAAGATAGCACGGAAATGGCAAGCTGTGAGTCATGTCTCGGTCTCATGCTCCATTTTAGAAATTAAACATTCTTAATTAATTTAATGGAGCTAATGTGGCGATACTTCCTGCCACTGCCTGGAATCCTCCTGTAACCCGAGAGGCACCTTGCAGAAGAGAGGTGCTGGAGGGCAAAGTGCTACAAGCCACCACAGGCCTTTGGATCTGTTTCCTACTGACATCATAGCCCTGGCTGGACGAGCTGTCTCAGTGGTTGATGGAGCATGGAAACAGACAATTTGGTATCACTAGCTGCTCCTGCCACAATGCTAATTAGTTAAACATGTTTTGTAGTTCACAAATAAACGGCGGCTCCACTCGACAAAACCATTTGTGTCCAAGAAAAACCTAGTCTACATGTTCACAGTATCTAGTAACAACCCAAAGTTTTCCTATGAATACTTTAAAGAGTTGGGGTTTAATTATTCAAATGACCTAATAGTAAGTACTCAGTTATTTCTGCTCGGCGCTGCCATCTCTCACTTGTACTCCACTGCATGTCACACATTTTCTCTGAGCACTCAGGTCCAAAATGAGTTTCAGTCATGGATCATGGCGAGTAATGAAATAATCCCAAAATGACACTGTGAAATTGCTGGATGAGAGAAGGTGCCGCTTGTCGGGGCAGCTGATTCTATTCCCCATCTATCTCTGATCTGCTAAAGTCACACACTATCAGAGAGAAGTGCCGCTGCTGTATATATTTGTTTGAAATGTGCCGGCTGGTGACAGGGGGTGAAATCAGCCGAGGGGGAGTTATCGGATGTTCCAGTTTGTGCCCCCATAAAATCGACATGAGACACCCTCTGCTTTTCCCACCTCTCATTTCTGCGGGCGGAGGATGGTTAAAGGTGGCTGAGTTGAAAGAGCAAACAAGAAGGCAACGGCCACTCACCGACTTAACCTCTGTCATCGGAGTGCTCCGGTGTCAGTGCGCGAATCAAATCAAGATGAATGGGGCCTATCCCGTCCACTGGAGGCTCGCCTCATTGGGCCCAATTTCATCAGCGCCAGTAACTGTTCATATAGAAAGATTAATAGAGCGTCCGACCATGCCGCCGTGCAAGGAGGAAACACAGTCGCATACAAATAGGTTCCCACTCGATGGGCGAGGGGGCGTTATTACGGTGTTGCGCCACAGGAAGAATAGGTGGAAGCACCTCAGAGGCGGCCTCCGCTTTGATGCCTAATTGATAAGGTTCCAAAGTGACATGTTCATTTGTGAGACTTTATTGTTTTAATTGTGTTACACTTTGTCACTGAGCTGCTGTCTGCCCCTTCCTCCTCTCTTTCATCCCCGCTGTATTCGCGCTGTGCTTTACATGGTTGTTTGTGTGGCACGGAGGACTGGGACGCTTTACGAGTGGCTGCATTGGCACACTGCCCAGGTGTATTAAAAAATACTGACATATTTTCCCAATGAAACATAAGCGTTGAAGTCATGTGCTGAGCTTGTGGGTCCAGATTGAAGTGAATGCAAGGTGATCTCTGTAAACAATGCATTAGGATATACAAAAAATCTGCTATTTATATTACGAGACAGCAGTGAAACAACTCAGCGCATCAACAGTACAGTGATTTCAAAGCAGCCAGCTCTTAGTCTCAGCTCTGCAGAGGTTAAACTGCTGTTTTCCCTCCAGCTGTCGACAAGCTTATGTTTATGCTGTTACAACATCCCTTTATGGTTTAGGATGTAATCTTGTTAATGGTGTAAGCTGTTTTGTGGACTATTGTTTTTGAGTATTTGTGTGTGCAATCCTGTGTGTGTGTGTGTGTGTGTGTGTGTGTGTGTGTGTGTGTGTGTGCGTGACCCTTTTTCTTTCTCCTCCTCTCTCCCCCTCTCTCTCTTTTGGTGTAATGCAAGGTCTGTAAATACAACTGTGTCCTGGTTAAGAGGCCCCACTTCTCTATTGAAAGGATACATTTCTTGTTTTCCCCTCTCTCCTTAACACGATTAGAACTTAGTTGGTCGAGCTTGTAACTTCTCTCAGCCGCCATGTTAAACGTGGCCCGTCTTTAGCGCGCAACTCGCCCCAGCTCCCCCTCCCCTCCCACTTTAATCTCTTGCATTAAAACTATCTGTGAAACGCCACACAGCAGATAGCAGGAATAACTCACAGAGGGGAAGAGATAGTGGGTACATCTCCTCTTATGTGCCCCCAGTGTTTAGCATGTTAAAACACTCCCTCTCTATCACTGTAGTCAATATGTGCATGAGTATATATTCAGGAGACACAGGGACTGTGAATGCTCACTCACCTCGGCCGCCCCCCTGATCTCACAATTCACGATACGACCGGGCTGCTATGATGACTACTCTCATCTGTCAGCGCAGTTATTCATATGATAACAAGGTGGAGCTGAGGGTGGCTCCGCACTCTATCTGATATACATTGTTTATGACCAGCATAACGTATATTATATTGAGACTGAAACACACAGATAAGGTTTTTTAAGAAAAACTGTTGGAGGTGTTTATTCATTGCTTTATATTACAGCAGTGCAGCACTAACTGACCTGCAGCCAGACACTAAAACTAAATCAAAAATCTGCTACATTTATTTCACTGAGCGAGTTACTGTTTACTTTGGGTTTAACCACAAATCATAAAACATAATTCGTTTTTTTCCAGGGAAGAGGACCTTGTTAAGACCTATGAGACAAATTGTGATGGGCTATACAAATAAAATGTCATTGATTGATTGATGATAAAAATGATTAAATATAATGTGTTAATATAGATTGTTTTCAGTAATGTCAGTAATGTGGGTTAGATCTACATAATGCTACAGTACATGTATACCGGGATTCATGTGAGCCCACTGTGCACTAATAAAATATATTTAGATGAAGTTATCATCTGTATGTATCTGTATCTACCATGATGAAGAAAAGATTTTGAAAATAAAGTTGTTAGAATAAAGTCACAGTTGAGAAAGAAACTCTGAATATAATGAGAAGTAAGTTGTAATTTTAGGAGAATAAGTTGTAATTTTAGCAGAAGAAGTTGTAATACTATGAGAATAAAGTCGTAAAAAATTAAATAATTTGATAAACAAGTAGAGTACGGTCATATTAGTATAAGGAGATAAGTTTGTTCTAAACAGATTGTGTCTGTCTGTGATTCCTCTCTATGTGCACACACACTCATGTTTACTGTAGTTACACTATACAGCATGTTGGTGTACCACAAGTTAGTAGCTCGGCAGCTGCTACAGGCTAGCTCTGCTTTTAGAATCACACTGACAGACTGCTGCCTCATAAACTGACTTCCTCTCTCTCTCTGTCTCTCTCTTCCTCCCTCGCATGCCACTGGCATCGCTCAGGTCCCGAGGCTCGCATTAATGAATCCAATAAATAAAGTGTCACACCGACCCATCCATTATGTGCCTTCATTTCAGAACAAAACATCAATCAATTCCACTGTACGCACTAATGCAGCAGCGCAGATCAATCTGAACTTCTTATGACAATTAACGGAGCTTTAGCGGCCGCTCTGACCCATCAATTACTGTCTCCATCAAAACGGGCTGGCACTAATGGCACCTTGCTCCTGACTCTCCCCCGACCTAACTTCACTCTGAGTTTCACACACACACACACACACACACACACACACACACACACACACACACACACACACACACACACACACACACACACACACACACACACAGACTGCAGTCGAGGGTGCAGACAAGGATCAATTCATATCAATTATACATGCTTAGCAATATGTGTTAATTTACATGCCTGCTTACTCTAAACTTCACCACCACTGCTCCCCATTAGTCTTTGCCTTTGGAGGCTACTATAGGTCAGAAATAAAAAAAGAACCACAGTTGCTAATTCCAGCTGTTTCAGTTGTCCCTTCTTATTCATTCCTGTGCAGCTTTTCTTTTTCATCCTCAGCTGCCTCTCAGAATGCCCCCACACACACACACTCTCCCACCTCCCCATCCGCCAGCGGGCCTCGGCGGCGGCCCCGGGGCCCTGCTCTCATGTCAGAGGTAGCATGTTGGTACCAGAGTTCACCCCAGAGCACGTCTGCCTGCATAATTAGAGAGGCGAATCCAGCCCTGTTCAGAAGAACAAGTGTGGCCCTCCTCCTCCTCCTCTTCCCCCTACTCCTCCTCTCTTCCGCCTGCCTGCCTGCCTGCTGTACACGGCTTAACGCGAGCGTGTCATGACTATAACAAAGGTGAGCGGAAGATGGTAATTAAAAATTAAAGTGGACAAGGGGTGGCTGGATACACCTCTTTTAACAGCAGGCAATCAGTGAGGGGGGAAAAAAAGAAAAGGGATGCTGTTGGCAAACCAAATGAGTCTGCCTCTTAGATAGAGCGGCTAATACCTCTTTGCTTTTGACTGATTTAGTATATGTGACAGTAAAAGAGCTAGCAAAGCCAAACTGTGTCATCTTTTCATGTATTTTATTTTTTTTGCAAAGGTACAGTTGTTTAAACAAACCATGTCACACATAGATGCCAACATTTTTTTTTTACTAGCAGTACATTTTAAGCTCATTTAGCCAATCTACCCCGGCTCGACATACATTTACAAAGTTTATAAAATCTCTTGTTTTTACCTATTAGTTTACACGTGAGTCTGATCCCACTGCTTGTGTGTGTGTGTGTGTGTGTGTGAGAGAGAGAGAAAGAGAGAGGGGAAGAGTGAGCTGTGTGTGTGTGTGTGTGTGTGTTTGTGCGTTACTTTTCCCTCAGGTTCTGGGACTATCATAAATAAGATACACAATTCTTTTATATAATCAACCGCTCATAATGATGAACTTGACCTAGGACAAACATGATCACCACGAGGCGGACCGAGATTTGACGGAGCCACCTCCCAATTGTCTTTCTCTTTTTGCGACAATGATTCACTGACTGAAAAACCTGTCAATGATCTGAATATCTTTAATTTATTATCTAGGGCAGCAGGGCTCCATCTGATTGGCCAAATATATTGACATGCACAGTGTGAATGCGTGGCACATGGAACACCATTTATCGCAGTTCAAGCCGTCAATAAACCAAACTCTTTCCCATAGTTTTCAACCAGTCTATATACTACAGCAGCATAATAGAGACAACATACCTTCCAGTTCATTATGTCTTGAGGATGGATTCAGCAAAAGCTATTTTTGCTTTTAAATGAAATGCTTCACGGATGCTTCCATTGGGTGCTCCTCTGTCATCCATCACATCAGACCCGCCCCATTTTAGATCAATTTTTTTGATTGGTCCAGCCAGCTTTACAGCAGATGGAAATAGGTCAGAATGGGAGGGTGGGGCCAGATCATGTGTGCTAGCAAATAAACATGAGCTCCTTGATTGGTCTAGTTTCCAGGCTGGGAAATATCTGCTAAAGACGACATTGTGAGAGCCATGAGAGTCAAATAACTAGTAAGTAGATCAGTTTGCTCAAACAGAAAAACAGTGAACTGAAAGGTACTGAAATGCTCCACAGAAGAGTTTTAAATTGTACAATTGTACATTTGACCTCATAGATTTCTTTAGAAAAATCAATGGCCATTGTAAATTATGATTTTAATACTCATTGTAGAAGAAAACAAACACGTTCTAAACACACACACATTTGTATCGTAATATTATGTAATAATAATCTCCTTTAAAGTAACAATGCAAAGTGAAAATGTAAAACTTGTAGCAGGCTATGTCACACCTTATCTTTAAAAAATAATAACTATTCTGTGCCTCATAGCTAATAACAAACCAAACTGAGGTTCCCATAATCCCATTCACCAAGTTGAGATGGAGATTGTTCGTAGGTGGACATCTGAAAGAAAGAAGTCAAGTGTTTGGTTTGGTCTGTTTGGAAGAGCTTCTTGTTAAGTCTGTGCAGGGAAGCAGTGAGAAAGTGCAGGGAAAGCTGTAACCTGGAAGTCTGTGCCAGCACACTGGAGTCTATTAAAGTGATCGCTGCAAGTAGTCCTAAATCATTCAAATGATGTAAACACTTTGTTGTTATTTGCTCCCACCGTTTGGCCACCAGTGCAGTGTTTTAAAGAATTACCTCAACCATTTACATAGCAGCGGGTCACAGTTGGACTATTGGATTTTATGTGGCCTAAATAT